>NC_056743.1:526595836-526725836 GCF_019279795.1 Protopterus annectens
CTGAATCATGGGAAAAAGTTTTGGTTCTTCTGACACCCTGAATTTCATAAAGTTGGTAATATTAGAATTTCTAGACTGACGTCTGATGACAACGAATGTCTAACAGAGTTCCATTTTCTTAAGAACATGTTTAAGGAATGTGGATATCCTACCAATTTGTTGAACAAGCTTCATCGTGAGATATGGGAAAAGAGGAAAGAAATGTACGCCCCTATTATAAAATATAGTCCTTGTGCTAGACAGGAATTTGATAGTGGCTACACTGTGTCTCATGATAATGGCCATAATATGGTGTTATATTACACCATTGATGTCAAAAATATAGAAGGCATTATTCATAAGAACTAGGACATTTTTTTAGTGCCATGATGACACTAGGAAATTGAACAATACAGTATCTACCTTTATGTAGATTAACACATTTAATATCAAGATTTTACTGCAGAAGCCTTTCATTACCATTATGGGATGCATTTACAAACATCACCAGGAAATGTGGTAGATGTAAACAATGCCAGTTCATTGAGACTGATTACAATGATCCAATTTTTCAGATAATCAATAAAGAGGGTAAAGGTGGTAGATTCAATTGTTTATCTGACATAGTAGTGTATTTTGCATGCTGCGTCTGATGCTCCATGTTTTACATAGAAAAAATGGACAATTTTTTTTGAATAAAAGAATCTACCAACCTGTATATAGTATTCAACATGCTGATAGTAAGAGTGCTCTTGCCAAACATTTTGGGACCTGTGTTGATTTTACTGGTTTTGCCTTTTCAGTTATTCAACAGGTGGATGCTTCAGCCTTTGTGGGGGATTGCGTATAATAAACTGCTTAACAGGGAACTGCATTGGCAGCTCAAACTGCATGCTACACATCCACTAGGCTTCAATGAAAATGTTTCATTACATAGCGAACATAAGAAACCAGCAAGCAAGTTATAAATCTAATTATTACTTGCTATTCCTGTATATTTTATCATTGCACTATTCTTATTGTTTGAGTACGTTTCATAATTAATACAGTGGTGATTATTCCCGTTTGCCATTTGGTGACCAGGGTTTGATTCTCCAATGGTGGGTAAAGTATTTTTATGAGTTTTTAAACTCGTTATTTTTACAACTTTATTCTTACAATTAATAAAGGAGTATTTGTAGATGTGTCTTTTTTACATAAAACAGCTACCATTGGTTGTTTTAGTGGGCGTGTGAGTGAAAAATGTTATTTATAGATCTCCATGACTTTGACTGACAGTTCTGATGATGTCAATTCATTAAGACGAAAGTGCTCAATCGTTCAATGTTATGTTGAATAGTTCATTTGCTTTTTTTTGTTAAGTTTTACAATGTTTTTGAAATAAATGTGGAATTTAGGAGCCACTGACTGCTGGATTTCAGATTTTTCATGTCTTGAAAACATAGTAAAAGGTTATGATCAGAGACCTTATCCTAAGTCTTAGTAGTGCATTGAGCTTTATCTGATCCAAGTACTACAAGTTGCAAGAAAAAACATATTGCAAATTGTTTTGCTGGCTTTCAAAACCATAAAGGACTTAATAAGCTTTGTCAGAAAGACAGTTTAGTAGATTCTGTTATGTTAGGAAAAGTCAGGGACACATTACCAGGCACAGACCGCAGGCAGAAACAAACCTGTTTTTTTTATTCTGCCGCTGTTGTTTGCTAGACAGAACTGGCAGATTTAACTGCGTAGCACAATACCCACACTTAACTGAAGCAGAGGGTGCTTAACATTTATTAAGATTGGAACTTAGACAATAGAAGCACCTAACTGATTTGTCTTTTCCCAGATATCAGAGCATACTCACCTTTCTGCAATAGAAAGTGTTACAATTTGCAGAAAACACCACTATAAAGCTGGCACAAAAATCAACTACCCCTAAACCATGAGGTTGTCAGCTGAAGGGACATCTACACTCATTCTTCAAAACATATACATAACAAGACCCATCTACACTGATCTCTATGTCATTAGCACTGCAGACAGCTTACTGCTAAATACAATGCTTAAATCATTCTTTGTCAGGCATGGATCAGACATAAGCACACTTTAAATGCTGAAGGTGCTCACACATGTAAAAAAAAAGAACTTAATAAACACACTTGTTAGTTTACTAATAGAGCTGCTACTTGCTGCTAAGGTTATTAACAGTCTTTTGCTTTGAAAGACATTTATGTTGCTGTTGCCAGCATCTCTGTAGAGCTGATGTGGGTGGATTTTGACAGACATAATTCTACATCCTACAGAGTTTCATCAACTTGAGTTCTGTTAAACCATACCCGCCGGGCTCAACTCCTTTTTTAAGTTTCCGCTTTGACAGGTAGATTTATTAGTCTTGAAATTTGTGCAAATCAGACGTAACTCATGGCAAGTTGTCAACATGTCAGCTTGATGGCTCTGCATTAAAAGACTTCAGCAGAAACAGACAGAGGCAATGTTAAAGAATGCTACTAAAGCTTTGCAAAAGAATGGAGAAAGCCGTGAGGAGTTGCTACACTCCCTCTTCCTGCCATTGAGTTATTAGATTTCTGCTGCCTTAAAATGACTTGTCACAGAATACAGTGCATTACACAAAAACAAAAAAAAGGAAAAACTATAGCATAATTCCTTGTGGAAAACTGTGTGAATTTCTAATGATTTCAGGTATCTAGTTAATGGTCACAGTATGTATTACAGTTATGCTTTAGGGACTTAGATGTTTTTAATGTCCCTGTAAAACAATAGTTGTTATATTTATGAATATTTCTCTGAAAATGTCTTTGTATGTTTAATCCTGCCCTTTTATGCAGGCAGAAGTGAACAGTAAAGTAATGCAGTGAACTGTATTTTGTTGATCTGAGTTTGCTTCCCACGTCATCTACTTTCATACTGTGCATTTCTTAAGTCATATGATAAGGTCAAAGCTCTCATCAAACATTTCTAGAAACAGTTCATGCATCCTTTTGGTGCCTCAGAATTAAGAGATTTTGATATTTAGCTAACTATAAAGCTAGATGCACATACAGAGAGATGGGTACATTCAAGCCTATAATTCCTTTAAAAAGTGGAGAGCCAGTGTCATACATATCTGGCACTGTCTTTTTTTTTTTTTTTTTTTTACATATTTTTGTGGTTATACATATCTTAAGCTTTCTTTAACTCTTGGATAAAAGATTCAAATACACCACTCTGTATCCATGAAGGCTACATAGATCAGATTGTTATATTCATAGGTTCATAGGTGTGCACTAGGCTAATGGCCCTGGAGCCTTTACAAGCCTAGCCCATAGAAGTGCCCTGGCATCGTGCCACCCAATGTTAGTTCCCAGTGCCTCTATGAAGTAGTGCCACTGGAGTGATCCACAGGGTAAACTTTCTATAACCCATCCACTCATCAAGATTTCTTTTGAAGAGGGACAGTGAGGTGCTCTGCTTGACATGTATGACTGAGAAGTCTATTCCAGAGCATGGGCAGTCTCTAGGTGAGGAACCTGTCCCTCCAGCATGTTATGTTGATTGTTGGTAATGAGGTTGAGGTCTCTGGAGCATGTGGTGCAGAGGGACTGGGATTTCTTTAGATGTAGCATTTCTAACAGAGCTGGGTCAGACATGGCTTTATAAGTCAAGCAGAGATCACCTCTGAGTAGGTGATATGAGAGAGAGAGAGAATAGCTGGAGTCTTTTGAGTCTGTCAATGTAAGACATATGTTTAATGCCTAGGATTCTCTCTGTGAGGTACTTCTGTGGCCTCTCCAGCTGCTGCAGGTGTCTAGTTAGGTACATGCCAAATGGGGGTATTATACTCGATGATTGGTCTAATGAAGGAAGAGTAGAGAGAGAGACTATGACCTCTTTCTTCCTGGATGCAAAACACTTGGTAATGAGATACTCCACATAGACTTTCTAACCAGAGTGGCAATGTGGTGGTCGAAGGAGAGGTTGCCGTCAACCTGCATCTCCAGATCTCTTACAATGCCTTCAGTGTTCAGTGGGATCCCATCAATGTGGTAATTAGTGGGAAACCTCCAACTGCAGAGGAACATCTACATTTATGGTAGGTACAAACTACTGTACTATGTTCTTCATCTCACAAAGCAGAGGTAAGGGAGGATGGCCAAAACTACAAGGAAGCAGGAACTGCCAAAATGCCCAGCAGTGGCAAAACCAGCCCTGGATTTAGAGTAAAGTGGCAGGTGATAATGCCTAGAGAAAGTATGCACTGAACTCCAAGTAGCTGCCTCCAAAATATCAGTGGAATGAGGCCTAATCCCAGCTGGAATCTCCTTGCATGATGGGAATAACAGAAAGCAATGCAAAACCCAATCCACTTAGAAATAGTTTGTTTTGACACAGGCTTGCCCTGAGAACTCAAAGCAAAAGAAACAAACAACTGCTGAGACTGCCTGAACCCTTTAGTTCTGTCCAAATAATATCGCAACTGCCTGTGTACATCTAAAGTGTGCAAAATCTTTAAATTAATAGTTTGGTTTAAAGCCACACTAGAAAACCACCTTAGGCATAAAGGAAGGATTAGTAAAGATACCCTATCCTTATGGAAAATCAAGAAAGGCTCACAGCATAAGGGCCTGTAATTCAGAAACCCTTCCATGATAAATATTTCAACTCAGAAGTAGCTTGCAGGCAAAAAAAAAGTAGAGAGAGTTTCTCCAACACAAAATTGAGATCCCAAGCAGTAGGAGGAGCTCTCGGGGTCTTTATATTCTTTGCCCTCTAAGAAATTGCTTGAACAAAGGATGAGAAAACAATGGAGGGTCACATTCATAGTGAGCTGAAATTGCTGCAGCATGAACCTTAATAGAAGAGAAGGACAAACCTTTGTCCAGTAACTCAGTAAGATATTGAAGAGCCACACTTAAATTAGGCTCAGAAACATCAAAATCCTAAAATCACATCAAAAACTTGTTGTGGAGTTGAGACCCTCTATGATTCAAAACAGAATATGCCAGGCTGTTAGGTGAAGAGAGTGAAGTTTGACATTGAGCAAATGGCTGTCCTCCTGTGACAACAGGTGTGGAATCGAAGGCAAAGGCCATGGAGGCTTCCATACCAGACTTCTCAGTAATGGGTACCAGTGCTGTCGAGGCCAATCTGGAGCTATTAAAATCATCCTTGGCTTGTCCTGTCTGACCTTTAAAAGTACCTTTGAGAGGAGAGGCAGAGGTGGAAAGGCATACACATGAAGATTGCTCCAATTGAAAGAAAGAGCATCCACTTTCCAAGCTGTGGGATGAAACCTTTTGTGCAAAACTTTGGCAGCTGATGGTTTAGTGGAGAAGCGAACAGATCTATGTCTGGAGTTCCCCATGACACTGTCAATTTCTGAAATACATGAGGATCCCCAATTTGGGGGGGGGGGATAATCTGCCTGCTCTGCACAACACACATCTGCTAAGGAGTTCTGTGCTCCTGCAGAAAACCTGAAGATGATGAGAACTGAAACTGAGAGCCCCAAAAACAAAATCATTGCTTTGCTGAGAGGATAAGAATGTGTTCCCCTTGCTTGTTGATGTACCACATGACAGTTGTGTTGTCTGTTAGAATCAACACCTGCCCTGGAAGAAGTAAAACTGCTAACATCTCCTTCAGGTTGATATGTAGATGTTGTAGTCTGGCAGGCCACTTGTCTTGTATCCACTTTCCATTCAGATGAGCTCCAGCTTCCTCATATGCAGTTTGGCATGGAAGGCACCCAGAATACAGAGATGCATGAACCCTAAGGCTTGAAGGACTGTCCTTGCAGTCAGCCCGACTGATGAGATAGTTGATGGAAGTAAGGCCATCTGGGATGCTGTATTCAGTCTTACACCCAGAAAGCACATGTCCTGTATCACATATTCCAAATGATGAAGAAGCTCTTCCTTCCTTGAGCCAGAATCAGGCAGTCGTCCAAATAAGGATAGATCTGTATTCCTTTTAGCCTGAAGAAAGCTATCACTGGAGCCAGAACTTGATAGGAACATGAAGGTAAGCCTCCTTGAGATCCAAAGTTACCATCCAATGATCTTTGCCCAGCAGAGGTAAAAGCTGTTGTAACGCCAACATTTTGAACTTGGGAATGTCCAGATAAGTGTTGAGGATAGATAAATCCAAAAGAATAAAATCCTAGGCCCACTTCTGGCATAGGGACTAGTTGAAGTAACAGAGAAATTTGCTGTGAGCCTCTATTCTTTGTTGAGGTGGAATGTCTGGCATGCCTCTGAAAGGAGGCAAGGTATGGAAATAAAACCTGTAACCTTGGTGTATGATATCCAATACCCATCTGTCTTGGGTAATTAAACTAGACTGGGAATCATAAGAAGGATATGTCCACCCTTTAGCAGGCCAATTTCTACTAAACTTTGGAGGCTGAACCTGCAAAAAATCTTTAACAGTCTGCATAGACTTAGCCTTGTCTTCCATTTTCTTTAAAACTGCCTCAACAGGAGAACCAAACAACACATCAGATTGTAAAGGAGCATCTAAAATCCTTGTTTTAACATGGTCAGATAAATTTTGATCCCAGCATCAAAACCACATTGCAAAGAATGCTTACCCACCTGTTCAGAAACATGTACTAAATCTTGTCTCTTTACAAATCAATACCTTCCGCCAGAGCATCAACCTTAGACTTCAACTGTGAAAGGAGATAGTTTTGGTATTTTAACATGTGAAACTGGCAATTCAAAGCCCTCATAGCTAGAGTGGAAGAAGTATAAACTTTCTTTCCCCATCTATCCAAGGCCCTGGCTTCTTTATCTGCAGGAACCGGATTCTTGACAACAGAAGCCTTAACACCTTTAGGCCCCTGGCTAACAGTTTCTGGGTCTGCCCTAGGACTCCTAAAAAGATACTTATGAACTTCAGGCACCCTGTAACACCTATCCGGTTTAACAGGAGCAGGAGGCAAAGAATCAGGATTAAGAGAAGCCTCTGTAAAAACATCTTCCACTACATCCAAAACAGGAGGTATAGCCAAAGGCCTATGCTGGGAAACAAAAAATTCCTAAGCCTTTTCCTGGAATCAGAGAAGTCCTGACCTTCCCACTTAAAATGCTCCCTCATGGAATGAAGAGTTTCTGAAAAGGAAAAATCCTCAGGAAGAGAAGCAGAAGGAGTAGAATTATCCACATCAGAATCAGAATAAGGAGAGTACTCTCTGCAAGTCTTCAGTCAAGACTCTGAAACATCAAGCCTGCTCAAAACTCCTAGCTCAGGCTCCACCCTAGGCCTCTTATCAGGAGGAGGCAAAGAACCCCTAATCAGAGTAATTAAATCTTCTGCAGAAGAACTAGGGGTGACACCAACTGAAGCTAAACCTGGCCTGCCTCTAGGAGAAGCCTTGGAAACAGAAGGAGAAGGCCTAACAACCATCAGCCTGACCTGCCTCCTGAGAGGTCACATCCTGCAACAACAAGGTCTCCCTGGGATCCCAAAGAAAGGACTGCAGCAATGTGAGATGAAGAACATCTGAGTTATTACCAAAGGGGATGACTATGTATTTTTTTGGTGTTAAGCTTAATGCCATGGTTTTGACACCAGTCATTGGTTTCAGTGAGGCCTTTCTGTAGGATGTGTGTATCACTTGGGGAGTTAATAATGGCTCCCAGCTTGCAGACATCTGTGGATTTGGATAGCCAGAGTCCCTTTGTGTTGGCCTGGACATCTGAGAAGTAGATGCCGAACAGGACAGGACCCAGGACCAATCCCTGTGGGACTCCACTCGTGACTCGTCAGCAGTCTGACTTAGAGTCTGCTACTTTCACACTGTGTGTTCCGTGAGCCAATTTGCAACTCACCTAGTGATATAGGAGTTGATGCCTAGTTTGGTGAGTTTATCAATAATTCCAGAGTGAGGAATGGTATCAAAGGCCTTGGCCAGATCAAGGTAGGCTGTATGCACTGCCTTACCTTCATCCACAGCCCTGGTGACTGACTCAAGGAAGTCAACCAGGTTGAGCAGGCATGATCTCCCTTTCACAAAGCCAAATTGCAAGAGGTCTAGAGTTTAGAGATTTCCTATATCTTTGTTAATCAGGTCCATGATGATGCACTCCATAGCTTTACATATCAGATTTGTCAGGCTAATGGGGCGATAATTCCCAGGGTCTGTAGTCGCTCCCCCTTTATGCAGAGGGTTGACTGTAGCAGTGTGCCATTTGGTAGGGACAAAGCCTGAGGTGAGATTGTGACTGAACAGGGCACACAGATGTGATGCCAGTTAACTTTGTGGTTCATGTACAACACAGCCAGGGATATTACCGGGTCCCATGGAAGCTGTATTCTTGGCTTTGGACAATGCAGCTTTAACCTGTGCTGCAGTAATGCTGGGTGCCTGGCATTCTTCCAGTATTGTGAATAGTCCTTTGGGGGGGGGTAAAGTTGGCAATATCTGTTGGTTCAGTATAGGAGGTACCATTGTGCAGTAACTCAGAGCAAATCTGGGTATTGCACTGGAGGTTCTTGATATAACTATTGAAGGCTTTGTGATTGTTTAGTGTCTACCGCAATTTTGCCTTCAAAGCTGGCTTTGCAAGATTTGATGAGGGATCTCAACATTTTGTTGAGGATTTTAAGAGAGTTTTTCCAGTTTTGAAACTTCACCTTTTTCTACAACAATTTCTTCCTTCTGTTATAGAGTTTATTAATGGTAGGGGACCACAAGATTGGTTTCCTTTATATGGAGGAGAGCATCTTGGTTCTGTTTAGTATGGCTAGTTCCATGCATTTATGTATATGTTTGTACAGTGCATTGGTGTATGATTCATCAGTCATGCAGCTATTTTCTGTTGGGATGGGTGCCATGAAGTTAGCCACCTCTGTTTTTAGGAGCCCCAAATTAGCTTTGGAGAAATTTTTCAAGGTGGTTACCTTTGTGGGGGGTGTGGGTGAGATGTGGATTTCCATGGTGATTAGTTTATGGTCAGATCTGACCAGGGAGGGATTGACTATTGGTGTAGAGCAATGGTCACCCATGTTAGTTATAACCAGGTCAAGGATGTTGATTCCTCTAGTGGGGGTCAGAATGAGCTGGTCCAGGGCACTGGAACTGATGAATTCCAGGAAGCATTGGGCCAGTGTATTGGTGCTTAAGTAGTTTTCCCAGTTGATGGAGGGGTAGTTGAAGTCTCCTAGTGTGAGAGTATTAGGTTGGACCTTGACAGATTCCAGGTTGCTTAGGAACATGGAGTGAGAGTCTAGGGACATGGTTGGGGACCTATAGCAGGCTATGGCTTGGGTCGACATCTTACCCAATGTTAGCTGTACCTAAAGTATCTCAGATGCGTTATGCTGGGCTAATAGTCTGGAGGTGTGCATATCCTTTATGAAAATTGAAAAAACACCATCTTTGGAGATTCGGTCCATTTTTTGGGGCCGAAAGGTGTGGAATGATTTATAGCCTGGTAGCGCAGGGGTGCTTTCTGCAGCTTTAAACCAGGTCTCCCTTACAGCACAAATGGGGATTGTTCTCCATTTTGAGGAGTGCTTTGAGTGAGTACATCTTGACATTTAGACTTCTAGTGTTGAGCAGCATGACCCTCAGATTGCATGTATTCATAGCTGTTATGGTGGTAATTTGGTCTTTGGAACACCACTTAAAAAAATCACTATAGGGGTGGCAAGAGCCTTAGCCAGTACCCAGAAACTCAGGGATGATGGATGCAGGACATCTCTGGCAAAGCATTGAGATCTGTCAGTCATGTCATACCAAGCAGACAGACACCGGACCCCCCTTAGAATGACACCAGAAATTTAGCCAATTGTTGAAGTCAATCATTTTTTGTTTGTACTGTGGTATCAGTCTTGGTGATAATAGGATACTGCTCAGGGCTAGGGTCATACCTGCCTGGATCACATAATCCAAGAGCTCCACCATGTCTCTTTTCATGTAGTACAGGGAGGTGCATCTCAGGTAATTCACACACAAATGGACAATGACAGAGTCATACTTGTACTTGTTGTGGAGTGACCTGAGTGCGTGGGTTGTGTGTCGGATTCTGGCACCTGATAGACAGCTGACTGTTACCTTCTCCTTATTCAACCTAGTGAGTGGGACCATCTGTTTGCCTCACTATTGAGTCAGCTATGATTAGTGTATTGGTCAAGGTGTTTAGCCTTAGGGGCTTAAGCTGAGGGGCACACTATGGAGGTGAGCTGTGTATCCTGTGTTTTGTGCTGTGTTGTGGTGGTCAAATGCGTTTCTGTCTTGGAGGTCTCTGCTGTTTGGATACATTTCTGTTGAGAGCCTCCATGAAGGTGGGTGTATGGTTTGTGTTTTTATGTGAGACCTGTGATGTTGAGTTTTCTGGAGTGCTGTGTGTTCCATGTGGTGTGGTGCAGGTGTTGACCTTCTCCTCTTGACTAGCTAGTTTGGTCTTGGCTGGAGAGTGCATAGCTTCCAATTTGGTGATACAAGTGTATCTCTCACAATTTTGAGTGTTGGGAGGTAAGAGGAGAGGGATGTCTGAGTACATGAGGCAGTTGCTACAATGCCTCAGAATATCCAAGTGTACCAGGCTAATAGGAGAAAGCACAGGGAACTGTCCTTTAATCATCAGATCTGTTTCAATCCAATTAATGCAGCTTTAGGTATCCTCCGATGTTTGTTTGCTTTTTTACATTTCTTCATATACATAGTGTAATTTAATTTAATGTAATATAATATAATAAAGCGTAATGTGTCATTGTCATGGTGGAGGGGTTTGTGTGCTCTCATACTTGTTAGAAGTATATTGTTTGGAGTTTAATTAGTGTCACCCTTGCCAAACTGATCTGAGAATATGATCAGAAAAACAGTTATCCGAAATGTCTTTCCATTGTGGTTCATTTAAGGAACCAGAGAACTTTGCCTGGAACATAAATAGTGAGACACTGGAGTAGTGGAGGCAACAGTGGTTAGTGGCCACTGTTGGGTGGGGAACCCACATACCTTGGCTATGTTTACCCCAAAATATTATACAGAGCCAGTACAGGTACTCAAGACTGGCAAGTAAGTGGTGAAGATCATGTGTGATTGACAGTTGAGAGAGAGGCAGGACAGATAACATGGATTACGCTGTCACTGCTGGAGAAAAAGCTGCAGCTTTTGTGAGAGACTGAAGTGTACAAGTGACATATAACTTGCCTGTACACACAGCATTAGTAAAAGTACCAGACTTCTGAAACCAGTGGATTTTAGAGTGGATTTCAGGATACTGGGAAGCCCCACTGCAGTTTTAGCTAACCAACACAGGAGTTGCCTTACCGTTAGTAGGATACTACACTTGATCTTAGCCAAAATAACTAAACAGTGATACTTTAACTAGGAGTTTAGCAGAAAGGAAAGCTCTAGCTTTTCTTTGTGCATAAGCACCAAATAGATATTTGCAGCATTTGTCCTTCTTAAAGATCAAGGGTACTACCTAATGATTCTGTAGTTGTACTGGTAGACACCAGCCATGAACCAGGGAAGCTGGAGATACTTGGATGGCATGATCAATATGAAAAGCCTGTTCTCTCTGAACAAGGAACCCTAGCTAAAGGAAATAGGTATTTTAGGCAGTGTTACAGGTGGGTTCTTAGGCAAAATAAAAGCTCTGATCTGGGAAATTTTGCAAAGCTATGGAAAATGACTTTCAGATTTCCCAATTGCAGTTCTGTTAAGCCATTCAGCAACTCAGGAGGAGAAGTGAGGACATTGCATAAGCTGCTCTTAGTACATGTGAAGAAATGTTGACACTGTCTTTTAAATTTGGGGGACATGCTCTCCTATGAGGAGGAGGTAGCTAAAGTAGCTGATGTGTCAGATCCTTTGTTGCTGAAGTCTTTACTGTGATTAAACAGTTCTGCTGTAGGAAGGTATCCAAAGAGGATGAGATCTGGCTGAAAATGTTATAGGTTTAGGACACTGTTGGAATGTCACAGTTAACACACAGTTTGTGTGGCATGTAAAACTGGGAAAAGTATCCCTAAATTGCTATCCTATGCTTGTGCGGACTCCATTTTCTAAAAGAGGGAGAGGAATGTACATTGCACTTAGAGATCATGTTGATCTGCCTACCTGGAAAAGCCTACACCTACACTGCAAATACTGAAGCCTTTACTTTAGTTGGACAAATGCACATTCTGTCCTTGAAGTATAAAAGGGGTCAACTCCTTATCCTTGCATAAATTGGAAAGGTCATGGGAGTTTGTCAGTGTCATCTTTATACATTTTCTGGACCTGGAAAAGACATAAGATAGTATAAACCAAAACAGTTATCGTTACAAAAGTACAGGATTCCAGGACTATTTCTACATCCATTTAGGCCCTTGTATTTCAAGAACAAGAACTGTATTCAGATTCCTAACAGTATGTTATATGTTTCAGCACTAGTATAGGACACCACCTAGAGTGTGTCATGTTTCCTTCATGTTTATGATTAGGCATTATATCAAAGAACAAACAAGGTCTGGAGCATAGCTCTCAACCATTTATGCCAGAATTAGAGATGGAAAAAAAAGGAGAAGGCTTTTGTATGCCACAGTAAACCAAACTAAGGTGTCATACTGTGGAGTCAGAGGGCAGGGAAAGGAAGTATCTCTTTACTGTATTGCCTTTAACAAGTATCACTGTATTTCCACTGTTGAACGACAATCTCCTATTCTTTTAGCAAATGATTTAAATGCTTCTCATTTAGCTAACTCTTTTGTTTAATAACTCATGTTTGGAATAGATTGGGCACCTCTGTTTCTCAACTGTTATCCATTTTATCCATTGGAAAATGTAGTTATATAGCTATCCCTTCTATTGGCTCAATACTTATAATAAAACTATTCTTTATTTTACATCTAGCAACTTATAACTTCCCTATGTTTCCATGTTAATAAGCCCAGGGTCCCCAAATTACAGCATTTCCTGGGGTAACATTCAATGTGAAGATTTCCGCTAGGATTTGCAATCACTTACTGATGACCACTCACAGTCTGACTGTTTCATCTTATTCTGTTGTTGTCAGTTTTGCTACTTTTGATACTATTTTAGTCCAAGTTAAACTTGGCTCACTCCTCATACACCTCGTTACAGGTAGTTCTGTTACGTAACATTTCTTTTACTGAAGTTTTGGCTGAATGTCAGTATCTAGACAGAGCTTTAGTTTTTCTGTCAATTGAGGGCTAATATATAGTTCTGTTGTGCTCCATGCTGAGGATTCAGTTCAGTGTGCACATTTTCTTACTGTTGGGTTACCTACAGTTCAACAATCAAAGGAAACACTGTGGTGCACTGCATTCAATACACAAAATAAAATATCCAATATAAAATATAATATATAGCAATGAGGAAGGGGAGACCCGAAAGCTTCGCTTGCTGCAATAAATTCTGGTGGTTTTACGCAACTGTGTTCTATTTTAGGTTACCTACAGTTACCAAATATTTCTAAAGAGAAAGCAATTTCTAGCGTATGGGTGAATCAAATGCTGTAATCAATATTGCTTAGAAAAATACTAAACTTTTGATATACAGGTGATACCACTTTGATGAATGAAAAAGGAATAGTTAAAGATCCTGTTGATGCAGTTGGAAGTTGAAAGCACAAAAGATGGCTTGTTGCTCATCATCAAAAGAACTACAATTATGTCATCTAGACTTATTTTGTTTTAAAAATTGACGGGGAAGAAGGTTAGGGCTCTAACATCTATGTAGATGGGGAAGAAGGTTAGGGCTCTAACATCTATGTAGATGGTGACTGTAACCAAGAAATTAAAAGATAAATGTTTTTCGGAAGAAAAGCATTGCCAAGTCTTCACAGAATTTTAAAGAGCAAACATTGTCAAAAGAAAGTCCATGTAGTCAAAGCTATGATTTTCCTGATATTAATATATAGCTGTAAGTATTGGACTTTAAGGAATATTTTGTGCTGTGGTGTTGTAGAAAAAGTTTAAAAATTCCATGGACTGCAGGAAGATAAAATCAGTAAATCATTAAAGAAAGAGATCCACACTGTTCAATGGAACATCTGATAGTGAAACTAAAACTTTGATATTCTGGCCATGTAACATGAAGGCAGGATTCACTAGAGAAGACAGTGATTTTGTGAAACACCAAAAGCAAATGAAAAACAGGGCCTAAAGTGAAAACACCATTACTGAAGTAATGGACACAAATTTACAAGAACGTAAAGGTGCAGTTTTTGACAAACAGTCCCGGCATTCTAAAGGGGTTGAGGTCATGATTAGTTTGATTTGAATAAATGGCTAAATGGCAATAGTAGTAAGTGATCGTGTAATTGGCAATCTTTGCACACATTTTGCTTTCAAAGCCTACTCCTTTTTAAATGAACCAGTAAAAAGAAAGCCGACAAGCAACAGACTTAATAAAACAAAAAAAAATAGTCACAAATGATCGTAGGAAACTAGAAACTGTTTAATAAAACGGAGTAAAATAAACTAAGCGCTTTCACAGTGAATTCCAGTGACATCATCAGAGTTGTGTAAAAAAACATTAAATCAAGCTTAAGTACCCTCATAGTAACACGTGCAACCAATCACAGTCAGATTCATGGCTAATTCACTAATTCCACTAGAAAACCTCCTCAGCTGGGTAAATCATCACCTTCCACAAGAAACCAAAATATTAGGTGATTTTAATACAGACTGGCTATCCTGTTCCAACCAACATCCAAGCCCACCATCTAAATCTTCATGTTTTCTTCCAACTTATCCAGACACCCACCAGAATAAATAAGAATTCCAACAGGAATTCTACTCTTGACTGGATACTAGTCAGAAAAAGCCCTCAATCATACACAGCTGGCTAGCTACCGGATAGCCTCAGTGATCATACCCCAAATTTCCTACTCAAAAAACACATATCAGGCTAAACCTGTTACCTATCAGCAAATACGTAATAAAGTAAATTTTAACCCTGACAACTTCATCTCAGCCCTAAAAAACTGCAACTGGACTCCACTAAAATACCTCAACCTTGATGACGCTGTCCAACTTTTCAATACCATCTTCCTTAATGTCCTAAACATCCATGCACCCACAAGATTTACTAGAGTTAAAGCCCAGTCCTCCCCATGGCTACAAAAAGCCACTATATCAGAAATGAAAAACCGAGATAGAGCCTGGAATCACTGGTGCAAGACAAAAAAACCCTCTGATAGACAGAAATTCTGTGAATTACGTAACAAAGTCAAAAAATTAATAAAAGATGACAAAATCCTATATTACCAGCCTGCCCTGAACTCCTCCCAAAACAACCCTAAACAATTCTGGTCAACCATCATCTCCATCCTCCACCAAACCAAATTCCTCTGAAAACATTGCCACCTCTTCCAACACTCGCTTCACACAAACTGTTCTATCACTAGCAAAACAACACAACCCCTCTTCCCCTACCCCCTCCAACTACACCTAGTAACCTTCCCACTGCATTCGCTTTCTCTCCTGTCTCTACCTCCAACATAAAAAAAAACCTCTTATTGAACCTAAAGCCCACAAAACTTGCAGCTGACAACCTCCCAGCTGATTACGTTATAATTGCAGCTGAAGCCCTAGCCTACCCAGTTGCAATCCTGATTAACTTATCTTTATCTGAAAGCTATATCCCTTCACAATGGAAAATATCCCACATTATCCCCCTCCACAAAGGTGGGCCCTCCACAGAATTCACCAACTACCAGCCCATACCTATTCTGTCTCCTCTATCAAAAATTCTTGAGAGATGCATTCACTCTCAAGTTCTAAACTACCTCCTTGATAACAACCTCCTATCTAACACACAACATGGTTTCAGACCATACCACAGCACAACCACTGCCTTACTTGCTTTCACTAATAAAATTCTTCAACATAAAAACAATGGTTATTTCATCTCTGCAACTTTCCTAGACGTATCTAAAGTATTCAACATGGTCTCTCAAACAACTCATCACTGTCGTCAATACTCTATCCTTCTCTCAATCTGTCACAAACTGGTTCCAGAGCTACCCGACTGACAGCCATCAATCCATTGTTTGGCATAATGATATATCCCCCCAACTCCCTGTCTCAATAGGTGTTCCCCAAGGATCCATCCTTGGAGCCTTACTCTTCTCCATATTCACTAATAATCTAGCCTCTGCTACCAAACAAGTCAATCTCATATGGTACTCAGATGATTCCACCATCATCTGCTCAGCCCACTCCCTACTTGAACTTCAAAAGACCACACAGGAAGCCTTTTCCTCAGTTGAAACTTGGCTTTCAGATGCACAATTAATACTTAAACCAAACAAAACAAAACTCCTCATCTTCCAACCCACCAAACACAATCTAAACACCCACCAATTTAATATTAAAGCCAATGACAACACCATTATCCCCCCAACAGACCACACCAAACTACTTGGAAATGAAATTGACAATAACCTCAAGTTTGACATCCACATCTCATTAAATATAAAAAAAGTAAACAAAAAAAATAGGAGCTTTATACAGAAATAAGCAATTCCTCACCAAAACCGCCAAGATTTCAGATGCAAATAGCCATCTTATCTCCACCCTACTCTATGCCTCTCCAATATTTACCAACCTAAGGTAAAGTGAGCTAGATAAACTCAAAGCTTGCTACAACAAAATAGCAAGGTTTGCTACTGGCGCAAACTACTGTAGCCACCACTGCACCTCACTTACTGAACTAGTCTGGCTAGAACTCCCTCACCTCCTTCAATTGTACCAGCTGTCACTCACCCACAAACTACTAAATCATCCTCTAAAAGTCCCCTCCCTCAAAAATCTACCCCAACCCTATTATACCACCAGACCACTACGCTCCAGCAACAAAAATCAATTACAGGTAACTAGAACCAGGAACTCTGCTGGAGAAGCTCTCTTCTCCTACTCCATAGCAAAATTATGGAATACCCTTCCTCACACTATAACTTCTGTGTCATCATGCACTAACTTCAAAGCTGCTCTAAAATCAATTCTAAAAGAGCATTGGGCATACCCGTGTAACAAACCTCTCTAACATCTCTACCCTAAACTCTCTAATCCCTTTCTTCCACCCTTCTTAACTACCTCAGATTGCAGCCAAATACATTGCTTGTAAACCTATATCTCATCTGTAATCTTAGCCACTGTTATTCAAGGGTAATAGCTGCTAGCTCAGCTATTAAAATACTTGCTAGTCTTTATGGCACCAATGACAAAAATGTTGTACCATTTAACTAAATACTTAATTTCATTTTGAACTGTTTACTACTGTTGTTAAACAAAACCTATATATACTTCTTGTAAGTTGTAATTAATTGTTGTTTTTATTGTGGAGCTTTTCTTCCCAGGCATCCGCTGAAAAAGGACCTGTGTCCAGTCGGATTTTCCCGGTCAACAAATATAAATAAATAAATAAATAAATAATAAAATTTAGTTAGAATAATTTAACTGTTTAAAAAACATTAAAAGCCCTGTCGTTTGTAAAACAATAAGGCATAAGTCTCACAGCAAAAGCATCAATTGTTAGTAAAAGAACAATACAAATAACAGTAAAAAGGGCCTTGAAGAATACTTAGATTACTTTTTTGTACAAAACAGATACCTGAACCAATGTATTAATATAAGTCCAACCACAATTTATAGAACACTAATAATAAAACCTACAAAAATATTTAGATTGAAAATTCATGTAATGAAGTAACCAACTTCAGATTTGGCAAGCCCTTTGTTTCAATATAGGGGGCCAGCGAAATATCATTGAGCCCTGGTAAAATGCTGGCATTTAACGTCATTTGCTTTCTCTTGCTGGTACTTCCAGTCTAATGTCAGCACCTTGTACCTTGTCAATCACAAAGAAACTAAACCATTTAAAATGATCACATTTATTACTCTGAACAAAGAGTCCCTGTTTTTTATTGCTCTAAGGTATTCACTGAATCTATCCCTCAGTCTGTGTACATTTTTTCTGGCATAAAAAGATGTACAGGATACACAAGTAGCAAGATAGACTAACATAGTCATGTTACAATTGCATCTCCCCGGGCATCTAATAGAATAATTATAGTTGCCTACTGTGACATAACGTCCATAATTGATAAACTTGCAATATTTGCAGGCACCACATTTCATCATGAGGGATTTGTACCCAGATTTTACAATGGTCCTAAAATTCCCCTCTAAGATGTTCTTGATATTCTTGCCCCTTCTATTTACTATTCAGTGCTTATCGCCCAGCAACTCCTTAGTTACGTCTCCAAAACATGTGTCCCAAAATCTATTGACAATAGAACATATGTTAGAAGAATTCATGCTGTAACGTAATACCATATCATCAGTGACTTTTTCTTTTGGTCTTTTTTGTGTCTGGGCACTAATGGTGTTTAAAATAGGGGTAAAAGACATGTTTCTTTAAGCACAATCTCCTTCTTGACTTTGATCAACATTTTTAATGGGTACCCCCTCTCCATGAACATACCTATTAATACATACATTTCATTAGTAAAGTTAAGGTCAGCACTTATTAAACAGGATAATCTCACTATTTGGCCCTTAATAATACGTTTAATTTGATGGGTTGGGTGACAACTTTTGAAGTGCAGCAGGCTATTGGAGTAGGTCTTTTTTCTGCAAATGGTACTACTAAATTCTTGGCTTATCTCATTTTTAAACAATTTAATATCCAAATGTTCAATCTCATTCATCTTCCATGTACTAGTAAATTTGAAAAAGTAGGTAGTGGAATTTAATTATTTTACAAATTCCTCAGCGTCTTTCTCAGTCCCTTGAAATAGGATGAGTAAGTCATCCAAGAACTGGTTATACAACATGATTTTATCATGATAGTGTGAGCTAAACACAGATTTCCTCTCCAGTTCAAGGAATACAAGGTTGGCAAATATGGGGGAACACTTGACCCCCATCGCCACTCCTGAAATCTGATGATAAATCTTACCCTCAAACATTAAGAACATTTTTTTAAGACAAGTTCCATGATGTCTGTGAGAAAGACTTTTTTCAGGCTGTATTTGTGAACTCTTCTTTAAACTCGCCTGCAAAATCTCCAGTTCTTCCGAATGTGGAATTACTGAAAATAGATTGACAATGTCAGTAGTCAAGTATGAATAACTACCTAAATTTTTTACTGCTTTAAGTCTTTCTAAACAGTTCTAAGAATCCTTCAGAATGTGGACAGATTATCTGACCACTGGACTGGCCCATTTATCAATTAATGCCACTAGAGATTCTGTTTTTGAACCTCGTGCAGCCACAATGGGCCTAAATGGTGGATCATACAAATTTTTGTGAATCTTAGGGATTCCAAACACTGTAGGTAGTAGTGGGTTAGCAACAGTCAGATAACTCATTTCAGTTTTATCTATAACACCTTGAAACAGGGCATCAGAAAGAAAATAATCAATCCTCATGTATGCTCTGTTAACTTCATTTATAGACCTTTGAGTATGTATAGCTATCATTCAGTATATTAAACATTTTTGAAATGTAGTCAATCTAAATCATTGCAAGTCCACCACCCTTGTCGGGCTTTATGAATCTCAAGGTTTTGTCTCTAGCTAGTTTACAGAGAATATTTATTTCATCATGTTAAGTTTTTATATTTATAGTTACTTGTTGCCAGTTAATTTCTCATCTCAAATTCACACATTCTTTCAAAAGTCTCTGGGTTGTTTGGAGGAATAAATGTACTTTTTCTCACCAAAACATTTTGGTTTGAATCAACATTTGACTGACCTTTAAACAATAATCTCAGATTTAATTTTCTCACAAACAATTTTAAGATAATCAAAACATCTGCAATGTCACATTTAATGTCCGGAACAAGTGAAAAACCTTTCTTAAAAAGTTCAAAATGTACATTGCAAATATTTAATTCACAAAAGTTGTACACCGTGAACTCATGCTAAAATACAAAATCACTTTGTTGAGGCTTTAGCTATTAACACAAGTCTTGCTGAATCTCATACAAAAACAGAATTTTGTCAAAAAAATGTGAGACTAGTACTGATAATTACTTAGTTCTAGAACAGGGTAATGGTGCAAGTACTTTAGCAATCAAATCTATGAAAGAACCTAAGAAAGACAGACCATTCAAGCTGCACTAGAACCAATAGCAGACCTGAAAATTCACTGAATATAATATCTAAAAATTGAACACACACTTTCTGAAGAGGAATAGCTCAGCCACTTGTGTAAAAAGACCCTGAGTCATGTGAAAAACCTTCTATTCGTAATAATATTTTGATTTTAGATGTCTCAATGACCATACCAATATCAAGAGCTAGAATATTTTGAAAAGGGGGTAACATTCTGGCCCCTGGACTTAAATTTACTGAAACAGGGAATCTGATTCCTTAGTTACTGACTAGCAAGCAAGTCGATAAGTCTGTATTTATCTGTGTAAGCATGAGCAGAGCAGCAGCTATATGCATATTATATGTTGTGATAATAGGAGGTACTGTCAAGCTATGCCAGAGAGAAGTAGGGCAATGCATGTATGACTTGTGCCAGCACAGCTAGCTGGAATTCCGTAAATAATTTTATATCATTTGTGAATATCAAACTCATTTATAGAAGATGATTGTGTTACAAATGTATTAGAACTGTATGCCATGTGTATATCAAACTGATTTGTACAGATGTTTGTGTTGAAAACGTATTTGTAAAGTGCTTGTGACTGAAGTGTTTCAACAGTGTGCCCTACTGAAGAGAACAGAAATGTACATGCACTATTGTAAACTGTTTATATGTATATGTTTTAACAGATGAAACTGGCAAATGGGAGATTAACCTCAGTGCAGCAAACATTAAAACCTATCTAAAATAAAAATCACTTTATGGGCTAGGCCATAAAGATGCTATCTCACAGGTTTTAATGCAGCCAGAGACACAATGTCTGTACTAGAAAGCTTTTTGTATTGTCTTTGGAGTGAACTAATTACTACTGTGAAAGCATGGAGGTATTAAATTGTTTTATGACTTCCAGCACCTGCCACAGATCTGAGCAAAAGCCCTTGTGTGTGTATTTTTACAGTTAGGTGCTACATCCTGCCAGTTACAGCAATTGGGGTTTGCATGGGAGCTAGAATTCAGGTGACCAGAAGTGATGTTATTCTGCCAGCTATACCAGAAGTAATATTTTAGACATTATTTTGATAAGTCTTGGCAAGACATTCTGTAGTCTGTCTTGGGCCTGACAACAAGGACCTTTCACCATATCATCTGCCTTGCTCTTTTAAGTAAGTAGGGAATAGTAATTCTGTTAGATTCATTCAGGAATATAGTGCAGCTTAGTTTAGATATTGTTTTTATTTGTCTGAGTCTTTCAATGTTATTTTAAATTTCTGCTGTGATTTTGAAATCTGATGTCATTGTGAACAGATATTTAGTATTGTCTTGTTCTATTCTTTCTTATTAAATATATTTAAACCTTTCATTGTAGCTGATATTTGTAGCGATATTTAAGTTTTGAAAGTATTTGCATATTTATTTGGTGACACTGTGTGCACCATTTCTAATAGCCTTGTTCTTGGACAAGCTAACATTTGTATTAGTATTAATATTACACAGTAAAATTGGACACCCTTCGTTAAGGACCTTAAAGTAGCTGGCAAGGGGTTCTATTGGCAGTGATAACTACCTTATAGTCTGGGCAAAAGGGGGTATAGCTAGTAGACCTGTGACAGCCTTTCCTCGGGGTGTGTGTGTGTGTGTGTGTGTGTGTGTGTGTGTGTGTGTGTGTGTGTGTGTGTGTATGCTATTTGGGCATGGACATGAATCAGTGATTCGACAGAGAGAGAGTACTGGAGGACTTGGCTCGGAATCCTGGCTTAGGACTCAACTCTATAGCTGTGCCAGTGGGGTGTCTTATTGGGGATCTGGAGAAAAAGACAGGGCGAAGCCCCCAGACTGACTGTGTTCCCTCGTGTTCTTAAGAGAAACTGTACTTGATTGTGCTTGATGCAGAGGGCTGCATCTGGAGATACTCTGTGTGTGTGTGTGTGTGTGTGTGTGTGTGTGTGTGTGTGTGTGTGTGTGTGTGTGTGTGTGTGTACATGTTATCCTCCCAGTGAACATTCCCCACAGGTGCCAGTGGTGAGGATTGAAGCTCCTTGATTGTGGCATCACATATGTCATCGTACAAAATATATGTTATCAGATACAAACTTGAATAGGAATAAAACTAAGCAATAAAATCATGAGAGGAGCTAGGAAATAAAGTTAAATAATAACTATATTATTAGTGTTCATTTAGCAAAATTAAAGAGAAGAATTAAGGAATTCAGTTAAATTATGAGTACTGTAACTTAGAAATAGGAAAGCAAAACAAGAAGCAATGTCTACTAAAGGAAAACTACATGCCTTAAGTCAGAGTAATATTTTTTTTTGTATCAGTATATTTGTCAACTTCAAAAAAGCAGTTTTCAGCTACTATTCCATCGTTTTATGTGACAGACATTTTTGTAATTTTTTTTTTTGCTCTTCTCAACTTAAATTTTACTTTACTGTATCTTAATAATTGTAATGTTTCCATTGACTGTGTTGCACTGTGTGAAGATGTTTTTATAGCTTTTACATAAGCTTGAATGATGAAACACATTTTGATAGAATTCCAGCTATATACTCTATTAACTCAACCAAGATATGTGGTATACTGATTTTTTTGACATATGCACCTCAGTTTTCATAATGAAAATTTCTTATAAGATGTGGGATAGAATTATTTATTTATTGCATTTGATTACCGGGGTAGTCCACTGGGCCAGAAGAACCCATTTTCAGTGGAGGCCCAGGGAGAAAAGCTCCACGTTTAACAATTATAGACAAGAAATATGTTACAATGATACAGGATATATAATGCAACAGCAGCAAGTACAACAAAGTTATGATACATACGCTGGATTGCTAAAGGTAAAATTGGAGATGAACATTATGATTATTTACAGTAGAATGGTAACAGAAGGTGGAATGGAGACAGTGAGGAAAATAGCATATAGTTATGGAATGAAACTATAAAATAAAGGTAAATTAAATATTGAGTGAGATATGAAGCAGAGAAGAAGGAAAGCAGTGTGGTAATGTAGGTGTATTCCAGGATCAGAGTCAGAGGACAAATGAGTAGGGGGTGGTTGAGAGAAAGGGAGAGAAAACAGTGAGAGGGTCAAGTTATACAGTTCTAGTAGAGGTGCAAGTGCATAACCACTGTGAAGACAGGTGAAGCTGAAGGGATTTTTTTAAAGTTAGAGACATTAGGCATGGCTCTGAGTGGAGGACGGAGGTCATTCCATAGTTTAGAAACAATAACAGAGTAAAGCATTTGACCAGCAGAGAGTTTAGGTTTGTCAATATTTAAAGCATTTTGTTCTCTGACCTGAGGTGATGATTGGGATGATAGATGGTCATTATACCAGTGAGAGATGGGCAGGCAGCTAGGAGGTAAATAAGTTTATGGGCAATAGTAAGTTGTAGGTATATTAGGTGATGAGGGAGTTTAAGTCAGTCTAGTTGCTGCAGTGTGGTGCAGTGGTGGGTGGAGAATTTGGCATTTATAGCAAATTTGGCAATTTTATTCTAACATGAGTTGAGTTTGGTTTTTAGAGAGGACTGGATGTTGGTGAGGATGGGGGCACCATATAAAAGAGTTGGAAACAGAAATGATGAGATGAGCGCATTTCTTGCAGTGGAATTTAGAAAGTAGTTTTTGCCTATAGAGGGCTCCTAGTTTTTGATGGGTTTTTCTGATATTATTGTGGATATGAAGGTCAAAGGTAAGGTTATCATCGATGATAACACTTACCAGTTTTGTACTGGGAACGACTTCAGTTATGGTGTTATTTTGGGAATGGACAGAGTTCAGATCTGTTGACTGGGCTACATTTACTTGGGATAAATATTACGAGTTTGGTTTTAATAGGGTTAAGAGCGAGGTGGTTTTGTGACATCCAGGATTCAGTTGAGGTGAAGATTTCTTGAGTAAGTTGTTGCAGTAGAGATGCAGATTTAGAAGAGCAGATAATAGTGGAGTCATCTGCGTAGTGAATTACAGAGCAGTGGGAGAGAGAGAGAGAGGTGTGGAAGTCATTGGTGAATATACTGATAGGAAGGGGACCCAGTATAGACCCCTGGGGTACTCCAGTATTGGTGTTGATAAAAGGGGAGACGCATTGCTGCCAAATAGTAGACTGTTTCCTATTGGTTAGAGATAGCCAGTAAACTACTGAAGTGTAGGGGGAGAGATGCTCAGTTTGGTATGCAGAAGGGGGTGAAAGACGGTGTCAAATGCTTTTGAAAGATCAAGAAAGAGTGCAGAGATGAAGGAACCAGAGTCTCAAGTTCTATTAACTGCATCCAGGAAGGAGATAAGGGCAGTGCTAGTGCTATTTCCTGATCTAAAGCCATGCTGGGTGAGGGAAAGGTTGTCATCAGGTGATTAAGGAGCTGAGTTTGAATGCACTTTTCAAGTAGTTTAGAGATGGATGAGAGTATGGCAATAGGCTGGAAGTTTGAGATGTCTGAGTCTGACCTCCTTTATGGAGTGGAAGAACATATGATTTTTTCCAGATATCTGGCATGCAGGATTCCTGAATGATCTGTTGATGAGGATACTGACAGGCTATGCTATGGTGGAGGATGACAGTTGTAAGAATTCAGCAGGTAGGCTGTCAGGGGCGTTGGTGCAAGGTTTCAGTTTATGAAGTTTTTTTATGGTTGAGGTAGGTATAGGGGAGAGAGAGAGAAAGTGGGTATTGAAGCAGATGAGGTTTGTGGTATAGTAGTGTGAGGTTGGTTAGTGTTTAGTGGTGGGCAGGTAGAAGTAAGTTTAGTAATAGTGTCTATGAAATAGGAGTTAAAGAGAGAGGCAAAGTCTGGACAGGTTTTTTCAGGGTTTGGGGATGGATTGTGATTAGTTCCTGGATGAAGTAGGGAGTTGATTGCTCCCCAGAATTTCTTGGGGTTGTGACTATGTTGGTTGTGTAGAGTTTGGAAGTATTCTTTTTTGTTTTTGGTTACTAACCGTTTGGCCTGGTTACGAAGTTGTTGGTAAAGTGTGAGGTTGGTGGCGGTCTTATTCTTTTGCCAGGTTTTCCAGGCTTTGTCCCTAGAGGACATAATTTGCTTAGTGGACTTAGCCAGCCATCTAGTGTGATTACTCTTGACTCTTTTTAGCCGTAGAGGGACTAGAGTATTTAGGATCCTTAGAAATGTTGAGTTGAATGTTTCTACAGCTTCATTAAGAGGGAAAGATTTTAATGGAGTCCAGTTAGTGGTTAGAGCCATCTAGTGTGATTACTCTTGACTCTTTTTAGCCGTAGAGGGACTAGAGTATTTAGGATCCTTAGAAATGTTGAGTTGAATGTTTCTACAGCTTCATTAAGAGGGAAAGATTTTAATGGAGTCCAGTTAGTGGTTAGAGCCATCTAGTGTGATTACTAGTTGGTTGTTAGAGCCATCTAGTGTGATTACTCTTGACTCTTTTTAGCCGTAGAGGGACTAGAGTATTTAGGATCCTTAGAAATGTTGAGTTAAATGTTTCTACAGCTTCATTAAGAGGGAAAGATTTTAATGGAGTCCAGTTGGTGGTTAGAGCCATCTAGTGTGATTACTCTTGACTCTTTTTAGCCATAGAGGGACTAGAGTATTTAGGATCCTTAGAAATGTTGAGTTGAATGTTTCTACAGCTTCATTAAGAGGGAAAGATTTTAATGGAGTCCAGTTAATGGTATGCAGTATGTCACTGAAGGTGGTAGGGGAAAAGAGGGTTAGATCTCGAGTGTATCTATATTGGTGAATGTTTGGTAGTGTCGAGGGCTTCCATATTGTGAATGCTGATGACTGGTCACTTATACTATCTGGGAGTGTACCGGAGGTAGGGATCTTTATAGGATCAGTGACTATAATCCAATCCAGAATTGAGCCTTTGCTATTTCTTTTACCAGGCCTAGTAATATCAGAGATAAGCTGAGTATAGGTATGAAGACTGATGCCTATAGAGGGGTTACTATTGGAGATTTCTGACCAGTTAATGTTGACATCGCCTAGCATGATTGCTTCATTTTTTTATATTGTTTGAGGACCAGGCAAGGATATCCTCAAGTATTGGAATACTGTTGCCTGGGGTAATATATAAGACTATAATGCAGAGTTTTTTTTTTTTGTTTTAGTTTTAGGAGGGAAATTAGTAGCTTTGCAATGGAGAAGGTAGGAATGGGCTTAGAGTAAGGAATCACTGTGAAGGTGCTAGGGTATAATAGGGCAATGCCTCCTCCTTTTTTATGATGTGTATCTGTTCTTTGACAGGATTAGTTTGGGGGAAAAAATTCTGTATCCTTTATATCTGGTTTTAGCCAGGTCTCAGTAATGGCTGTAAAGTCTGGTTTATAGTGACTTAGCCAATCATGTAGATGGGGAATTTTGTTTCTTATACTTGGAGTACTGATGGTGGTAAAATATAGAGATTTTAAGGTTAGGGGCTTGTTGAGATGATTGAGAAGGGCCAGGGTTAGGGTGAATATCACCACTCTGAAGTAGTCTAGGATTGAATGGTTGAGATTTTGGATGGAGAATATTTTTCAGGTCACAGAAATTAATTTGAGTCGGGTTGATAGGAAGAGTGTTTTGTACAGAGAGGATTGTCAGTTTTGTTTCTAAAATTGAGTCAGTGGCATACAGACTAGACCAGATTGCAGAGTAGCTGGAGAGGGTGGTAAAGTATATAGATGTTGATAATGTGGGTTTGTGGGGTGTACAAGCTGGATGAGAAGAAGAGAGGGTTAGAAGGAGGGAGAAGGAAATCGTAAGTATTACGGGAACAATTTTGTGCATGCTGGACATGGTGTAGGGAGCAGAATATAATAGGCGAGTTTGTGAGGTGAGGGTAGTAGGTTTAGTGGAATTGGTGTGAGAAATCCAGAAAGGGCATTAGCATAGAGGTGATAGTGCTTAGGTAAGGGTAGGATGGTTGATGTAAAGTTAGGTAAATGAAGGTGAAATTGAGTGCGAAGAGATGTGGGTATAAGAGATGGGGTTAAATATATTGAGTATAGAGAGGGAAGGAGGTGTTAATTGTTAGGGAAGCTGAAAGGAAAATAAAGGCTCAGACTAATTGGTGATAGGATGATTGTAAAGTGGTTGCACGGGTGTGGTTTGGCAGGAGAATTAATTCATAGTTGGCTTCATTCCATTTATTGCTATCATTATAGCATTTTAAAGGTAAGTATTAATTCATATTCACAGTTTATTCTTCCCATATCACTACTCTAGTTTTATAGAAAAAATATTTTAATATGATCAGGCATGGAATTTATGGATTACCTTTTCCCTTTCACAGCCAAATACCATACATTTATCCTACATGATAAGCAACATGACATTTTAGGGAGGAAAAACAGAATCAAAATAAAACACATCCAGAAAATGGAGAAATCTATTTAATATATTTGCAAAGAAGACCTGGAGTAGAACAAAGAATACAGAGCAGAAAATAAGATTTCAGACAAGGTGATGCAAAAGATAAACATGATTTTAAACTGGAGGAAAAAGAGGGAAGGTAGAGCATACAAGGTGAAAACGATTCAGTCTAGATTGTCATATACAATAACATCAGCCTCTTACAAATAAAAATAGGAGTATGTTTGTAATAGGTATTGAGTATTACAAAAAGATAAAAGACCTGGAAGAAGGATCTTTAGAAAAGGGAAGGAGTAAATTTACATGGAAGTAAATTGAAAGTTTGGGAACAATACATGTAAAATAACATTCAGGAGGAAGAGTGAGGTTTATGGGGAAGGCAGAAATTTGCAAATTTTTTGTAATGTTGGACTGAAGATAGTAGCAAAGAGAATATATGATGTTTATTGCATTTAAATGGAAAAATGTTAAAATTGTTTCTTTTCTTTTCTGTTAATGATGTTTCCATCTATCTTAAGTGATGAAGTGTTCTACATAGAAAAGAGAAAGAAACAGAACAAGGAGAATTGGTCATTTACTGAAGCTATAATGCTAAAGAAAGACAAAGAAGAAATGCATTACAGTAAAAATACTGCAGGACACTACATGGAACATGAAAGAAAAGGGAAATACCAGTTTTTATATGACTGCTTATTTTTTTTTTCTTTATAAACTAGAGTACTAAATGGGGGGCATAAATAGCATGAATACTGTGTGATTCCTCTGTTTGTGTATTTTATGTTTTAATGTACTTAATTGATACTTATGAATGCTTGCAGCTCAAGCAGACCTTCCATGGCTCACAAAGGAATGGTAATTACAGGATATGTACAAATACAGGTAAGGAGGCAGCAACTAGCCTAGTGCACTCCAAAATACAAGCAGTTGCTGCTGCAAGTTGATGAATTACCCTGCCAGAGAAGTGGATTTGCAAGATGTCAAACATATGATGTCGAGTATACTGTGGATAAAACAAGAAAAATACCCATATCTAACTTAGACAAAAATAAAACAGGTTTAGTCGAATGGTGAAATGTGCCTTTATAGTCAAAAGGACATTGGCAAAAGAGCTGCTTAAACTGGGAAGTTGGTACACCCAACAAGAAGGCAAGAGGACGAACACTAGAATCTAATCACCACAAGTACAGCACAAGTTGCTATTGTAACTTTACAGGCAGAAAACAAGCCAGGTACAAAAGGCAAGGAAATATGAACTATGCAGCAGTTGTGAAGAATGTTGTCCATGCAAAACATATGAGGAGGAGGAGGAGGAGGCAGAATCAGCCCTCAATCCCATGGCATATACAGGTGGACCATGTCCAGGTGGTTAAATAGAGCAAAGCAATATAAGGCAGGCATCCCCAGTAGCCATATGGAGCACAACCCAGGATTCAGGGCACATAGATATAGGGGGTCTGCATGGAGCCAGACCCAGTAAGCAATAAAGAGTCTGTCCACAACAAATGTTGACAATAACATCTGCATAGCAGTCCACAGTCTGCAGGACCTAAGACAGACCATGGCACAAAGTGGCATGGACAGCAGGCATGCCCATAGGAATGTAGTAGAAATGGAAAGCAACAATTTTGCGGTGACCACCTCCAGGAACCATAGAAAAAGTTGGTAGCAGTCAGAAGAGATTGTTACAAAACCAGTAACCAAATTAAAACACACAAGTGTTATATAGGCTTCAAGTCCATAACAGGCACAAATAGACTATGGCAGTTATTCACTATCCTGCCCTATCAGTGACACCAACAGCCAGTCACCATCAGGTGTCTTGTAGTACAGGTCTATGACACAGATGGCTATCACTGCGGCATGAGGTGAGTTCAGGAGACATTTCTTAGGATACCATTCCAACATCAACATAATGTTTAACTCAGGGTCATAAAATTAGAATTCTTTGTTCTTTAGTATATTAGCCCAACCAGTTTTACAAAGGGGAAATGACATTAGTCAAAAGTTGAATGAACTAGAGAGCAAATTAATTTTACATTTTGGAACACTTCATCCAAGGGGTCTTAATTTGGAAGTCAATTTGAATTAAATTAAATTATATTATTAGAGCATTTATCAAATTTTGTTAACTGTGGATATCTACTGTTGAATATATGTTGTTGAAATTTTATTTATTTGTATTTTGTTTAAAGCAGTTTGTACTAATGTGATTTAATGTAATTTGCACTGGGCACTTTAAGAAGGTAATGGGATTGTGATTATGGAAAGGGGTTCACCTAGTATAAATTGTGAGCTTGTGTATATTCTTGTATCTTTGAACGCAAAAGGCCAAGGTACCAGATGCACTAGTGGTTGAAGTAAAGCTTTTGAACCATTGGTGCTCTGTACTTGTGCTTTTTGGAATCATAAAATTAGAAGGCAGGCCAAACATCCCAGCTCTGCAAATACACAAAGAAATTGCCATAGATAAAGTTAATGATATCCTGCATGGATAGAAACTGAAGCAAAACAACAGGCAGCAGAACAAGGAGATCTAGCACATTCCATCCACAGTGATCCCTAGGCATCTCTAGTGCAGTGGCAGGGTCATCCAGTAAGTACAAACAGATAGCCAGTAATCTTGGACCAGTAAATTGCATTGCAGGAGAGAATATGGAAATATTGGGATGGCACACTTGGCACAGGCATGCAAATAGGTTGGGGTCTTGGGACAGAAGCCTATACAGTGTGCAAGGGCAAAGACATACGCATGTGTGGAATATCTGTCTTTCTTGGCCAGCATTTTGAGCATAGCATCCTATGGCACTTGGCAGAAGAGTTAAGGCCATGGAATATGTACTCTTAAAATGCATCCGCTTATGACATATAACATGGATGAATTCATTCAAGTCTACCATCTTTGACTTGGAGAGAGAATAAAGGTGGCAGTGCAATCCTTCTACAAAGTTTTGTCTCCTTTTTAAGTCTATATCTGTCAGATCAGCAATAGATCAGAAAGTGAAAGGGAAGGTAGGGTCATCCTGTGGGGAATGGCCAAATGAGCCTGTGGGGAATGGGTGAAGGAGTGCTAGATGACCACTGCCATCCAAAGATATTAATATCCTGAAACTAACTGGGCAAATATCATCATGATCTTCCTGGAACACTCCTTCTGCAGCAAAGGTTTTATCTGGTGGTAAATATTTCAGTACCGGGATCTCATTTACCTTAAGCAGAAATTCTGTGTAGGCAGTGTACTTACAGTGGATAAAAAAGTTTACACACCCCTGTTAAAATGCCAGGTTTTTGTGATATAAAAAAAAAAAAAAAAGACCACAAAAAATCATTTCAAAACTTTTCCCACCTTTAATGTGATCTATAACATGTACAATTCAATTGAAATATAAACAAATCTATTGGGGGGAAATCTATAAAAAATAAAAAACATACAATAAGCTGGTTGCATGAGTGTGCACACCCTTAATCTAATACTTTGTGTGTGCACACCCTTAAACTAATACTTTGTTGAAGCACCTTTGGGTACACACCTGCCAACAATTAAAAAGATTCTGATTAATCTCAAATAAAGTTCAGCTGTCCTAGTAGGATTTTCCTGACATTTGTTCAGTTGCCTGCTACAGCAAAAGCCATGGCTCACAGAGAGCTTACAAGGCATCAACGGGATCTCACTGGTGAAAGGCATCAGTCAGGAAAAGGGTAAAAAAAATGTCCACAGCATTGGATATACCATGGAACACAGTGAAGACATTCATCAAAAAGTGCAGAAAATATGGGACAACAGTGACGTTGCAAAGAACCGGACGTCCCTCCAAAATTTATGAAAAGACAAAAGGAAAACTGGTCAGGGAGGCTACTAAGAGACCTACAGCAACACTGAAGGAGCTGCAGGAATTTCTGGCAAGTACTGGTTGTGTACTACATGTGACAACAATCTCCCATATTCTCCGTATGTCTGGACTATGGGGTAGGGTTGCAAGACGGAAGCCTTTTCTTACACAGAAAAACATCCAGGCCTGGCTAAAATTTGAAAACAATACATCAAGTCTCCCAAAAGCATGTGAGAAATGTGTTATGGTCTGAAGAGACCAAGGTTGAACTTTTTGGCCACAATTCCAAAAGGTACATTTGATGCAAAAACAACACTTTGCATCTCCAAAAGGACACTATCCCCATGATGAAGCATGGTGGTGGCAGTATCATGCTTCGGGGTTGCTTTTCTTCAGCTGGAACTGGGGCTTTAGTCAAGGTGGAGGGAATTATGAACAGTTCCAAATACCAATCACTTTTGGCCCAAAACCTTCAGGCTTCTGCTAGAAAGCTGAAGATGAAGAGGAATTTCACCTTTCAACATGACAATGACCCCATGCATACAGCCAAATCAACAAAAGAATGGATTCACAAAAGAATAGCTTCACCAGAAGAAAATTAAAGTTTTGGAATGGCCCACCCAGAGCCCAGACCTAAATCCAATAGAAAATATGTGGGTGACCTGAAGAGGGCTGTGCACAAGAGATGCCCTCACAATCTGACAGATTTGGAGCACTTTTGCAAGGAAGATTGGGTAAATATTGCCAAGTCAAGATGTGCCATGCTGATAAGACTCCTACCCAAGAAGACTGAATGATGTAATTAAATAAAAGGTGCTACAACAAAGTATTAGTTTAATGGTGTACACACACAACAAATTATTAATTTTTTCCCCTAACAGATTTGTTTGTTTTTCAATTGAATTGTACAGGTTATAGGTCACATTAAAGGTGGGAAAAGTTTTGAAATAATTTATTGTGGTCTAATTTTTTTTATATCACAAAAACTTGGCATTTTAACAGAGGTGTGTAAACTTTTTTATATCCATTGTATGACACAGACCTAACTTCTGCATCAGGCATCACAAGATCCATTCCAGGTTAAAGATGCAGCTGTGGGTCCGCCAACCCAGGGAATGCTGGCAGGGGTGAGGGTGACACCATTCTTCTAAGCCAACCTTATCAGTGTACTGAACACCCAGGCATACCAGATTGTGACTCATCATTCAACAGTATGCTGGGGGCCAATACCTGGAGGACATCAGCATGCTCTGGCAGCCACGGGATCTATACAGTTGCCAGCACACTTTCGTGTATTTGAGGAAGGTGCCACCCATCATCCTCATGGAATTAAATGTTAGTAGGGAATGTTCCTCTTTGTAGTTATCAAACAGCCTTTTTGCTGTCCTCTGTTGGTGGTGTCCAACCTGATAACAAATAATACCAACTTGTTACCAGGTAGTCCCACTAGACAGACAGTCTTCACAGGCAGCTTGAGAAGAATGTCTGGTTAAGTGACTTGTCAATGTCAGAAAGTAGGCAGATGAAGGCTGAGGGGCTCAAACCTTGTACCACAGGAATTACAGCTCAAAGCCTTAACCCTCTTTTCCAATAGTCAAATACTTGTATACTACAAAATTGTTGATCCTCAGAAGAGTAAAATAAGTATTGTGGACTGTTGGCTGTTCAGTACTTCTTTACTGTTGAATCATCTGCTGCAACACCTTCTAGGAAGGTGCCTGTATTGCCTCCTTACTGGCTATCAATGTGCCTCTCCACAGAGGCTGCAGAGAAGTTAGTGGATGCAGTTACATCAGATTTAATGGTTAATTGTGCAGTGACTTACTTTGGGTTCACTGGACGGTGATATGCAGCATACGTGACCACCTCCACTCCCTCTGAAGTCACCAGTGTAATGGCCTGCATTTAGTGCTGTATTTCTGGACATTACTCACGTTACCATTTATGAAATATCTCATTAGTAGCCAGTATTTACTTGCATCACTGAGACATAACAGCCCCATACACTGTGCTTGTGGTTCCTGGTTGACTTACTAATCTTGCTAGAAGACATTTCACTATGGCAGCACCTCCAGTTACTTTTAACTGTGAAAACCAAAGATGATCAGTCTCTCCAATGGCTAGCTGCAGAGGGTTGCTAAATGATTTCTATATCAGACTGGTCATGTGCTGATCTGTCAATCTCTCAGTGGCTTTTACTTTCATCTTCTTATATTTGGCTGCTTCAGAACTTGGCAGCTTCACATTTGGTGAGCCATAAATAAAGTATATATAGCTCAAAGATACAATACAATGCAGTTATACGTAATATGATTATTAAAACAGCAGGAATAAGGGGAGACTTTTTTTCTTTACATGACTAACTATAATGAAACAACGTTCAAGTAGATACAGAGTATGAAGGAAAATGGGAAGAGGAGAGGATGCACAAAGAAAGGACAGGGATACAGAAACCAGGAGTAACTGGGCAGTTGATTGTTACGAAAGTGGTGCTGTTCAAGTATCTTTTTATGGTACTCAACACAAAAGAAATATCATTGGAAGAGTTAGGAGCAGGTAATGCTATTACTGCAGTTACAACTGTCATTTTGTATATTAGTTCCGTGAAATGAAGTATAGGGTATATAGTCTTAAATAAATGTTTTTGTTCACTGGTTTTTCTTGTTCTTTCCAGATAATTTCAAGCAGTATGAGACATACTTGATTCATGTTAAAAGTGTGTTGGTTTAGCACTGAAGGAGTTCAAAAGTGAAAATAACATTGTTTCTGACTTATGATTTTTGAATTTTAATTAAAATGAAGACCTCACAATGACAACAATTGTCTGGTAAGGAAATCATTTAATTAGAATGAGGTCAGATTTAGAATTTTGTAACAAAAAAAGTTCTATAATCAAAAGAATGACTTTTTCTAATTATTTCAGTAATGAATATGACAGAATGTGAGAAGGGACAGAACCAAAATATAGCTAGAATAAGGTAAGGGCATTTTTATGTCTGAGTGGTGATATACAGATGCTGTTAGTAATTAATGTCACAATGCATCTGAAATCTAGTATGCAGATGGGGACTGACTTGATAGAAATTCCTAACATGATAGAGACGGTCATTTCTGTGAATGATTTCTTCGGCTAGCTAATTTAGATGACGTGTGTGTGTGTGTGTGTGTGTGTGTGTGTGTGTGTGTGTGTGTGTGTGTGTGTGTGTGTCTTTGTTAAGGTACAGAGTAAATATTTTTACAGGGAAGCTTACTGCAGGATAAAGGCAGTAATTATTTTTAATTCAGGTAGCCCCACTTTAACTGGCAGTTCAGAACTTTGGGTTCGCAGCTGAATCCCTATACATACCAGGGGTGTGAGATGGTCAGTATGAGTGTGACAGCATGATTTCCATTTTTCCCATACCTGGGACAGATATAGTTAACACATTCACATTTCCGTTTTGTTCTTATGGTAAACATACAGTGGAAACCCTTCGAAAATGCTAAGGAGTCCATATCTTCAGTCCACCACTTTTGTAAATGTAGTCATAAGCAAAATATCATGAATACATAAATAGTGCATCCAGACAGAGAAGGTAATGTGATGGAGCCTATAGGGGAGGCATCAACAGCTCTCTGGAGGATAAAATGGATCAACCTAACCATTCTGGTAAGTAATGGTATAGAAGATACTTATGAATTAAAATTCCCTGCAGCCAAAAATAAGGACCACATCTAACTTTGGTCTATACAAAATGTGCTTTTGGAGATAAATACCTTGTCAGAATGTGTCTCAACTTCAGAAAACTCTAGCTAACAATGGATGGGGGTAACCAAGAAGACATCAGACTCCTGAAATAATTGATTACATGGAAAACTATAAAAGTCAAAATAACTTAAAGTTAGTATAGATAAAAAATAAAGTGAAGGCAGTGATCTTGTTAAATTCCTTCCATTACACCTGCCATCTGCAATGAACCTCCCAATAACTGCAGGGATTTGAAGAGTTCAGTGGTCCTTAGGTCCTCTTCCCTGCTCAAAGCAGCCACCAAATATCTCATCGTCAGACTGCTTAACTGTATCGGTAGTTACAGTTTTGTATAGTGCCAAGAAGTAAAATGATTTTTTTTTTTTGGTTAAGCAAAAAGATTAGACTGTTCTAATATTACACATGAAGTGCTCAACAAAAGGACTTGGATAGGGTGAGAAGCTCATTTATTTATTTGCAGTTTGATTACCGGGGAAGTCCACTGGGTCGAATTGACTCATTTTCAGTGAAGGCCCGGGGAGAAAAGCTCCAAGATGCATTATACAATTTAGATACAACTGATAGTAAATATTAAAGATAATATTATGTAGAATAGTTACTCATAAATGCATTCAATATCATGCATAGTTAACAAATTCATTAAGCTTGAAGGTAGGGATCATACAGTTTCATTTGAGGAAAACAGATATGTGTTAGGTGTGGAAACAGTTTACATACAAACCTTTTAAGAAAATGTAAATACGCTTTACATACACACATCAACAGTAGAATGCTATTTACAAGGTTGGGCTGTGTGAGGGTAGCTGTAGGAGTTGTTGAGAGCTTAGAGAGAAGCTATAGAAATAGTTGAGAGCTTAGATAGGCTCATAGGAAGATAACTATGAGAGTTGTAGAGCTTGGGAACCAGAGAGAGAACCTCCTTTGATTAGGTTGGGTAAAGGCAGGTACATTTCCATTTAGTGGACAGGTGTTTGAATAGTTGGGTTTTGAAGTTTTCTGAGTTTGTTATGGTTCCTTAGTGTGGAGGGAAGGGAATTCCATTTGTTGCCTAGTGAGAAAGATAGGAGAAGTTGGCCAGCAGAATGTTTAGGTTTATGGATAGTAATTAATGGATTGAAAAATACTACACCCTCATGTTTTAGATGCCAAACAACCTTACAGCTTAAATGTCAGTGCTATATCCACATCCTTTAATTATCTTACAGTATGAGAAAAATCTGTTTGATTACCTTAACTCTCATTACTATTTCCGCATAGCAATTAAAGGCTGGTGGTTGGTTTCAAAACATTTAGTAAAATAATAAGCTTCTAATGAGCTTGTACAGGTTAACTAACAGTGAAGCAGATGAAAACTGGCAACGGAACCTAGGAAATAAGTAGTCATCCAAAGGCTCACAGTACGTCCCCTCAGTAAATAGCTCTAGCAGCATAAGCATCCTGCATGCTCCCAATCACTGCTGGGATACCTACCCAGAACTGAAGTCAATTAGCTGTCTGAACTCCTGATTACAAGCACTGGACTTGGAAGATTTTCTGAATATTGCCACATTAAAAAAAATATCATCAATAAGGAAAAACAGCCTACTCTAAGTTCTGCCCAACTGCAATCCTCAGTTCAGGTACACCAACACTGGAAATACTCCAAAAGGAGACCGACAGACCCAGAAAGTAAACAAAAAGGGATCTAAGGAGCTGAACTCAAAAACTTAAATTACTTCCAAATTAGGTGCAATTTTGCTGTTCCTGAGATGAAAAAGACCCTGTACAGCCTGTTGCATTTTGCAGATCATTGCTTATTAAGGTCCTCATAATAACTTTTCAGCGCAAATGTGTTTCTTGTAACTACTGTGTCTTTTACACATTTCTTAAGGATTTATACAGTTTGCTCTTTGCAAGTTCTTAACACACTGCTAGGATAACTATCACCTCTGGAAATTACTTAGCAGAACAGGGTGGGGAAATCCCTTTGTTTGCATTGTAAGGGAAACAGATTTATCTGATCCTTGTTGAAAAGCTTTAGTTTTATTGTGAAGTGGGAGACTGCTTATGTGTGAGCTGATTTACAGCTTACACTATATTTCAGTGTGTGTGCTATATTAACAACAGAGGTTTGAATTCCACCGCAGTTGAAGCATACTTCAGTTCATTGTTTGCTGTTATATGACGTGAAGAAGTAAAGACTGCAAAAAGTCATTTGAGATATTTGAACAGCTTCCTGTAGTATGCAATCAAGTTCAGGCAATAAAGCAAAGGTTGACAGTTTTATTAATCGAGGTCCCAAATTAAACCAAAGGGGACAAGGAGGGAGTACAAGTTACGAATAAGGTTAAGCCCCTGTGGTTCCCATGCATCATATTGCCAGATGACCCTTTTCATGTCTGAATACCATTGTCATTGTTGCAGACCTGATAGTGAGCAAATAAAAATCTGAAGCTGTAGCTTTCTCTCAACCTGTAACGGATCTGATAAGTCAAATCTGGTCTTTGTTTTTAGATAGAACAGCTCTCTACCTAGTTACTTTGGTATAATTTTTATACCTATCCTTAACAACCAAGCTAGAACTTAAAACAATGTGGTTATTTGAGTGTTTGTTCATAACTGTGTGTGCATAGTAAAGACTTCAGCTATCTTTCTTAGTGCATTTCAATGTTATTAAGATGATCTACTGCCGAAAAGTTCTTTAGGTCCAACCACAGCTTTTCCACCCTGCTCACTTACAAATGGTTCAAAAGCTCAACTTATCTGGGACTTGAGACAATGCAATATCCCTAATAAATCTATCGCAACTCAGCAGAAAACCGGAGTGCTGGATAAGTTATTTACTGTCATGGAGAGATGTGAGCTAATCTAAGTAATTTTTCTTGTTCTCAAAATCTTTAAATTCTGTAGACTGTCAGAAGTTGTTGAGTATAAACTTCACATGTATAGTTTTGGGAACATGAAACTGTAATTTTTCAACTGCTATCTTAAGGTTAGAACCATTGAATCATCACTGACCTTTCATAGTTCTCCATACAATCAATGACTGTACGGAGATCACAGGGCCATCACATCCTGTTATTTATAACTGTCCTTGCAGCTCGTTTTAACAGGTTCCATGGGATTGACTTGCTTAAGTTTTTCTGTCTATTCCTTCTAGCATGTCGAGGGATCAGTTGCTAATGTCCTCTCCTGCTCAGCTGGTGAACCTGGGAATATTGAGGCAATGTTACAATTGCCTCATGTACACAGACAACCCTCTCCTCCTCCCACAAAACACAAATACATGCGAGAGATGCAACTATACGGCCAAACTGGAGGCTGAGCTCTCTCAACATAGGACTGGCATGACCAGACAGGAGGAGAAGGTAACCACACACACTATAGACCCAGTCTCACATAATACCATCACAACCTCAAATCATACACATAAACACACAAAGACATACTCGGAGGCTCTGATCAAAAATCTACCAAAACAGCAGAGGCCACCAAAGCAGACACCCAAACAACTACCACCTCAGAACACAACACCTGCAACACATAGACCACACAGTCAGTGTGTCAAGCAGTCACAGCCCTTAAGGCCAAACACAATGCCAGACACACTAGTCATTGGTGACTCCATAGTCAGACACACTGACGTCCCGCTCACCAGACTGAGTAAGGAGAAGGTCACAGTAAGGTGTCTGTCGGGTGCTAGAATCCGCCACATAACGCATGCACTCAGGTCTCTCAACAGCAGGTACAAGTATGACTCAATCATTGTCCACGCTGGTGTTAACGACCTGAGACGTACCTCCTTGGACTACATGAAAAGAGACATAGAGGAGCTCTCTGATTATGTAGCCCAAGCAGGTATGACCCTGACCTTGAGCAGTATCCTACCTTCACCAAGAATTATGCCACAATACAGAGATAAGATGATCAGCTTTAACAATTGGCTTAAACTCTGGTGTCATTCAAAGGGGATCCAATGTCTGTCTGCCTGGGATGACATGCTGGACAAGCCACACTGCTTCGCAAGGGACGGCTTGCACTTGTCACCCCTGGGATTCCGGATTTTGGCAAAGGCTCTTGCCACCCCATAGTGCCTTTTTAGGCAAGGCTCAAATTCTAAACCTACCACCCTAGAACAAAACAAAGAAAAAAAACTAAGGGTAATGCTGCTCAATGCCAGAAGTCTCAACCTCAAGATGCACGCACTCGAGGCCCTTCTCAGTATGGAGAACATCGATGTCTGTGCTGTGACAGAAACCTGGTTCAAGGCTCCTGAGAGCACCCCAGCACTATCAGGTTTTACCTCATATCATGCGTTCCGGCCCCAAAACCTGGACAATACCAAGAAAGGAGGAGGGGTATCCATATTCATCAAGGACACCCACACCTCAAGATTGGTGGCATCGCACGATGCATCGGAAACCATCCAGGTGCAACCATAGGCAAGACTGCTCTGCAATTTGTAGCATGTTACAGGCCACCCTCGCAAACTCAGGAACCTCATATGGCCTTCCTGAAAACACTGGAGGGGATAAATGTATCTCCGAACACCATCATACTAGGTGACTTCAACTACCCTAATATAGACTGGGAACACTACTCAAGCCCAAACACTCTAGCCCAAAAGTTCCTGGAATTCATAAACTCAAATGCCATGGAACAACTAGTCACCATCCCCACAAGAGGAGAAAACATACTTGATCTCATCATCACGAACATGGGAGCACAATGTTCAACGCCGGAAGTATACCACTCACTGGTGAGATCTGATCACAAACTAATCTCGCTGGAGGTCCTCATCCCGCCCCCACCCGAAATGAAAAAGACCACAGTAAAGAACTTCTCGAAGCTGACTTCACACTTCTAAAGACTAGTGTGGTCTCCTTTAAGGCCCCTGAGCCGGCGGTTAACATTACTCAAACCGCTGAATCACTTACAAATGCCTTCTACCAGCACCTGCAGGGCTGCATGGATCAGTCAATCCCAAGCAAAACAAAGACTCTTTGTACCAAAGGCAAGCATCCAGTCTGGTGGACCCCAGCCATAAACAAACTCTACAACAAAAGGAGAAAGCTACTACAAGATAGAGCAAAATCCTTAAAAGGTAAGACACCGCTGATCACTATAAGTAAAAAGCTAAGAGCTCTCATAAAATCATCCAAAGCTAATTTTGAGAAAAAAATAGCTAAGGACTCTAAAGACAACCATAAGGCATTCTTTAGCTATGTCAGAAATCTAGGAGGAAACTCCCAGATATGCTCAGAATTAGTTCAAAATGATGTGAAGATTACTGATCCTACAGACATTGCCAACATACTGGCTGAAAGGTTCAGTGCAAACTTCTCCCCCCCCACCCCCCCTAAAGGAGAGATAGCTATACCAAATGATTGTAGCCCCCCAAACATCTCTAACGCCCAGGTGAGAATTGCTCTCTCCAAGGCAAAGAACACAGCATCCATGGGACCTGATGGTGTCCCCGGCTGTGTGCTCCATGAACTCAACAAGGAATTAAACCCACAGTTAGGACAGCTGTTTAATCTTAGTCTCACCTCCGGATACATACCCAGGAGTGGCGCACAGTGACTGTGGTCCCACTCCACAAAGGTGCCTCTACCGACCCTGGAAATTACCGTCCCATTAGCTTGACAAGCCTTATCTGCAAAGCCATGGAGAGGATCATAATGGATCTCATAAATAAAGACATAGGGAACTTGCAGACTTTGGATCCAACCCAGTTTGGCTTTGTCAAAGGCAGATCATGCCTTCTAAACTTGGTTGACTTTTTGAAACAGTCACCAAGGCCATTGACGAGCGAAAGGCAGTCCATACAGCCTACCTAGACCTGGCGAAGGCTTTTGATACAATACCTCACTCGGGTATCATTGAAAAACTCATCAACTTAAATGTAAACCCATACATTACAAGATGGGTTGCAAACTGGCTGAGTGACAGAACCCACAGGGTCAGAGTTGCTGGCGCCATGTCAGACTCAAAGCCTGTCACAAGTGGTGTCCCACAGGGCTCAGTCCTGGGCCCACTCTTGTTTGGCATCTACTTTTCTGAAGTACAAGCAAACACAGGAGGGTTATGGCTGACAAAGTTTGCAGATGACTGCAAACTGGGCGACGTAGTTGAAAACACCTCCGACACAGATATCCTTCAGAAGGGTCTCACAGAAAAGTACAGTTTTGTACCTACCATAAATGTAGATGTTCGAAGATCCACATTGCTGCAGTCCTAACACTTGGGTAGTCCGCTGTTCCTCGGTCGGCCCGAATATCAGAGTATAAGGCTGACGTCGGTCAAGGCGCATTTGACTGACATCAGGGTACAAATGCGCATGACCGACGTCATATCCTCAGTCTTTTCTTGCCCCAGATGTCAGAAGACCCTAAAAAGAAAGGTCAAACCCCATAGACAACAACCAAACAATCAACCAACCTAACACTAAAAATATGTACAATATAAACAACATATACAATATACCTCAGATTGATAACCCAGCCCACACAACCGCCTCAAACTACAGGGGGGAGGAGGGAGTTGGACTGCAGCAATGTGGATCTTGAACATCTACATTTATGGTAGGTACAAAACTGTACTATGTTCTTCATCTCACATTGCTGCAGTCCTAACACTTGGGTAGAATCCCAAAGCAGAGGTAAGGGAGGATGGCTAAACTATAATGAAGCAGGAGCTGCCAAAATGCCCTGCAAAACAGCAGTGGCAAAACCAGCCCTGGATTTAGAGTACAGTGGAAGGTGGTAATGCCTAGAGAAAGTATGCACTGAACTCCAAGTAGCTGCCTCCAAAATATCCTTAGTTGCCACCCCCCTCAAAAAAGCTGTTGAAGTGGCAGTAGCCCTAGTGGAATGAGGCCTAATCCCAGCTGGAATCTCTTTGCCATGATGGGAATAACAGAAAGCAATGCAAAACCCAATCCACTTAGAAATAGTTTGTTTTGATACGGGCTTGCCCTGAGAACACAAAGCAAAAGAAACTAATAACTGCTGAGATTGCCTGAACCCTTTAGTTCTGTCCAAATATCATCGCAACTGCCTGTGTACATCTAAAGTGTGCAAAATCTTTTCCCCTTTATTTTGGGGATTTGCATAAAAAGTAGGCAAATGAATAGTTTGGTTTAAAGCCACACTAGAAACCACTTTAGGCATAAAGGAAGGATTAGTACGTAAAGATACCCTATCCTTATGGAAAATTAAGAAAGGCTCAACTGCCATAAGGGCCTGCAATTCAGAAACCCTTCTTGCAGAGGTAATGGCCAACAAAAAAGCAGTCTTCCATGACAAATATTTCAACTCAGCAGTAGCTGCAGGCTCAAAAGGTTGTAGAGTGAGTTTCTCCAACACAAAATTGAGATCCCAAGCAGGAGTAGGAGCTCTTCGTGGGGGTCTTATATTCTTTGCCCTCTAAGAAATTGCTTGAACAAAGGATGAGAAAACAATGGTGGGTCACAGTCGTAGTGAGCTGAAATTGCTGCAGCATGAATCTTGATAGAAGAGAAGGACAAACCTTTGTCCAATAACTCAGTAAGATATTGAAGAGCCACACTTAAATTAGGCTCAGAAACATCCAAATCCTTTGCTGCACTCCAAAACAAAAATCTCTTCCATTTATCTGCGTACACTTTCCTTGTACTAGGCCTTCTAGCTTCCAAAATCACATTCAAAACTTGTTGTGGAAGATGAGATCCTCTATGGTTCAAAACAGAATATGCCAGGCTGTTAGGTGAAGAGAGTGAAGTTTGACATTGAGCAAATGACTGTCCTCCTGGGACAACAGGTGTGGAATCAAAGGCAAAGGCCATGGAGGCTTCCATACTAGACTTCTCAGTAATGGGTACCAGTGCTGTCGAGGCCAATCTGGAGCTATCAAAATCATCCTTGGCTTGTCCTGTCTGACCTTCAGAAGTACCTTTGGGAGGAGAGGCAGAGGTGGAAAGGCATACACATGAAGATTTTTCCAACTGAAGGAAAGAGCATCCACTTTCCAAGCTGTGGGATGAAACCTCTTCGTGCAAAACTTTGGCAGCTGGTGGTTTAGTGGAGAAGCGAACAGATCTATGTCTGGAGTTCCCCATGACACTGTCAATTTCTGAAATACATGAAGATCCAGTTTCCACTCGTGGGGATCCATGATTTGTCTGCTTGACACATCTGCTAAGGAGTTCTGTGCTCCCGGCAGAAACCTTGCCTGAAGATTTAGTTGTAAACTGAGAGCAGTCTCCCACAGAATCATTGCTTGCCTGCATAGAGGATAAGAATGTGTTCCCCCTTGCTTGTTGATGTACCACATGACAGTTGTGTTGTCTGTTAGAATCAACACCTGCCCTGGAAGAAGTAAATCCTTGAAAGCTATTAATGCAAACTGGACTGCTAACATCTCCTTCAAGTTGATATGTAGATGCTGTAGTCTGACAGGCCACTTGTCTTGTATACACTTTCCATTTAGATGAGCTCCCCAAGCTTTGTCTGAGGCATCTGTCGTTAAAATCTGACTCGCCTCTGGCCGGGTCACAGAGAGTCCCTTGTTTAGGTGACATTCCTGAGCCCACCACAAAAATTCCTTTTGAATGCAAGGTATTATTTGAATGACAGTGTCCAGATCCTGTCAGTGCTGTGTCCATACATTTTTGAGATACCATTGCAGCTTCCTCATATGCAGTTTGGCATTGGGAAGCACCAGAATACAAGATGCCATGAACCCTAAGGCTTGAAGGACTGTCCTTGCAGTCAGCCCGGACTGAAGAGATAGTTGATGGAAGTAAAGGGAAAGATTCTTTTGTTTGTCCGGGGTTAAAAAGGCCATCTGGGATGCTGTATTCAGTCTTACACCCAGAAAGCACATGTCTTGAGAGGGTACTAGACTGGACTTTATTTCGTTCACAGAATACCCCAGGCATCTTAGCACTGCTATGACATAATCCAAATGATGAAGAAGCTCGTCCCTTCCTTGAGCCAGAATCAGGCAATCGTCCAAATAAGGATAGATTTGTATTCCTTTTAGCCTGAAGAAAGCTATCACTGGAGCCAGAACTTTCGTGAATACTCTGGGCACAGTAGATAAGCCAAAGGGCAATGCAGAGAACTGATAGTGAAAAGTCCCAGTCCGAAAACGCAGATACTTCCTGCAACTTAGTCTGATAGGAACATGGAGGTAAGCCTCCTTGAGATCCAAAGTTACCATCCAGTGATCCTTGCCCAGTAGAGGTAAAAGCTGTTGTAACGTCAACATTTTGAACTTGGGAATGTCCAGATAAGTGTTGAGGATAGATAAATCCAAAATTGGTCTCCACGTGTTCCCCTTTTTTGGTACTAGGAACAGGCGAGAATAAAATCCTAGGCCCCTTTCTGGCATAGGAACCGGCTGTATGGCCCCTATTTGGAGTAACAGAGAAATTTGCTTGTGAGCCTCTATTCTTTGTTGAGGAGGAATGTCTGGCATGCCTTTGAAAGGAGGCAAGGTATGGAAATAAAACCTGTAACCGTGGTGTATGATATCCAATACCCATCTGTCTTGGGTAATTATACTCCAATTTTCTTTGAAAAGTGCCAACCTTCCTCCCAAAGGTGCTGCCAGGCGAGAAGGTTCTGGCAGCTGAAAAGGTAGGTCATTGGGTCTGTTTACGAAAGGACTGACCCCTGCCCTCACCTGAAGACTGTGCAGGAGAACTCCCTGTTCTAGGCCTGAAAGAGCCCTGACCTCTGCCCCTGCCACGTCTAGATCTACCCCTAGACTGGGAATCATAAGAAGGATACATCCACCCCTTAGTAGGCCAATTTCTACTAAACTTTGGAGGCTGAACCTGCAAAAAATCTTTAACAGTCTGCATAGACTTAGCCTTGTCTTCCATTTTCTTTAAAACTGCTTCAACAGGAGAACCAAACAAGACATCAGATTGTAAAGGAGCATCCAAAATCCTTGTTTTAGCATGGTCAGATAAACTTTGATCCCTCAGCCAGGCATGCCTGCGAAGAACTGACCCAGTGGCAGCCACCCTAGACGAGGCCTGTACAGCATCAAAACCACATTGCAAAGAATGCTTACCCACCTGTTCAGAAACATGCACTAAATCTTGTAACTCTTTACAATCAATACCTTCCAGAGCATCAACCTTAGACTTCAATTGTGAAAGGAGATAATTCTGATATTTCAACATGTGAAACTGGCAATTCAAAGCTCTCATGGCTAGAGTGGAAGAAGTAAAAACTTTCTTTCCCCATCTATCCAAGGCCCTGGCCTCTTTATCTGCAGGAACCGGATTCTTGACAACAGAAGCCTTAACACCCTTAGGCCCCTGGCTAACAGTTTCTGGGTCTGCCCTAGGACTCTTAAAAAGATACTTATGAGCTTCAGGCACCCTGTAATACCTATCTGGTTTAACAGGCGCAGGAGGCAAAGAATCAGGATTAAGAGAAGCCTCTGTAAACACATCTTCCACCACATTCAGAACAGGAGGTATAGCCAAAGGCCTATGCTGGGGTAAAAACAAAAATTCCCTAAGCCTTTTCCTGGAATCAGAGAAGTCCTGACCTTCCCATTTAAAATGCTCTCTCATAGAATGAAGAGTCTCTGAAAAAGAAAAATCCTCAGGAGGAGAAGCAGAAGGAGTAGAATCATCCACATCAGAATCAGAATAAGGAGAATACTCCTGCAAGTCTTCAGAAGACTCAGACACATCAAGCCTGCTCATAATCCCCCAACACTGGTTCCATCCTAGGCCTCTTATCAGGAGGGGGCATGGAGCCTCTAATTAAAGTAATTAAATCTTCTGCCATTTTAAGCATGTGCTTCTTGGGCACAGAACCTGAAGAACTAGGAGTGACACCCACAGAAGCTAAACTAGACCTGCCTCTAGGAGAAGCCTTGGAAACAGAAGAGAGGGCCTAGACACCTTAGGAAGGGAGGGAGTACAGTTATCTGAGAAGCCCCTGCAGCCTGACCTGCCTCCTGGGAGGCCACATCCTGTAAAATCAAAGTTTCTCCCTGGGACTCCAGAGAGGCCTCCGCCGGAACCACCGGTTCCACTGATGTCCCTAAGAACCGGCGTCCGGTTGGACGACTCCTCTAACCTAGGTTTGACTGCCTTGTCTTTGCACTTCTTTGAGGAAGCGGCGGAGCATCCGGCGGCATATTGTAATTGCACCGCTTCCCAAAGACCAACCTGGCACAATCTAACCTTCGCAATAGTGCGTTTATTGAACCTAGCACAAAGCGACACCCAACAACGTCGTGCTCAGGTCCCAAACAAGGTATACACAAATTATGGTAATCCCTATGTGGTATCTGTTTCCCACAAGAAATACAGTTATTCACTTTTTCTGACATCCGGTAAACCACTGAGTCAAGAAAAACAAAATATTCCCCAACGGGGTACTTAACCAACTCTGACTTCGGTCTGAAACTCCGAATTCGAAAAATTTCAGAACGCCGAGCGGCACTTGCAACACTGCTTCTGCATCGGACCATGCGGCAAAAAAAGACTGAGGATATGACGTCGGTCATGCGCATTTGTACCCTGACGTTCTGATGTCAGTCAAATGCGCCTTGACCGACGTCAGCCTTATACTCTGATATTCGGACCGACCGAGGAACAGCGGACTACCCAAGTGTTAGGACTGCAGCAATGTGAGATGAAGAACATCGGATAACTGGTGCCAGAGCCATGGCCTAAAGTTAAATGCCAAGAAATGCATAGTCATACCCTTCGGGAAAAATAAGGTTACCCCTAGCTACCATATAGGTGGCAATCCCCTGAACACAGAAGAAGTTATTAGGGACCTGGGAACCCAGGTTGACAGTAGCCTTTCATTCGACACTCATATTGCTAAAGTAGTAAGGAAGACCTTCTACATTGCCCACCTTATCATGAAGGGATTCACATCTAGATCAAGGGAAGTCATAGTCTCCCTATACTCATCACTCATCAGACCAATGATCGAGTACAATGCCCCATTCAGAATGTATCTGACCCGACACTTGCAACAGCTGGAGAGGCCACAAAAGTTCCTCACCAAAAGGATAAAGGGTCTCAAAAATCTGTCTTATGCTGCCCGACTGAAAGAACTCCAGTTATATTCAGTTGCTTACTGCTTGCTCAGAGGTGACCTATGCCTGACATACAAGGCCATGTCAAACCCAGATTTGATGAACATGCTTCATCTAAAAAAATCTAGATCCCTCAGAGCCACAAGGGCGGGAGACTTAAACCTCGACACGGTTATTAATAGGACGTGCTGGAGGGATAGATTCATCACCCAAAGACTCCCTATGCTGTGGAACAAAATCCCAGTTTATGTGAGGCAGAGCACCTCGCTGGCCTTGTTCAAGAGGAATCTTGACCAATGGATGGGAGATCGCAGATACACCCCAGGGGTTACCTCAGTGTCACTGCTCGACAGAGGCACAGTAAAATAATGGGCATAGTTTCTCCAAACTAAAGGGGTGGCGTAAGCCACAAAACTATGGGCTAGGCTTATAAATGCCCTCAGGCAGATAGCCTAGTATGAACCTATGAACCTATGATGCCCTTTTTGTATGACCACTGCATGAAGCCTTAGACATTATTTCTTCCAAAATGACAACCTCTCTCAAACAAGTTTGACAGAAAATGAATACTATCAAAATCAAAACTATGGTATTTGCACCTCAAAAAGTGAGCTTACCCCAGGGAATGGGCAGGCTGTATCAGGTCAAGAAGGGAATCTTAGAGAAAGTTGAATGTCACTGCTAAAGCAAAAACCAGTTGGTCTGTGGAAACAGAACATGTGGATGCACAGAAGAGAGGGATAGCATAAAAGAGAAGATGATGTTACTATCTTTTAGTATATGCCTTACTAGTATTTGCAGGCGTAACACAGAACTCATTAAATAAGGTGCAACTCTGAGGACTTGTAACAATAACTCCAAACATAGTGCATCACTGCCCTAGTCTGAATGAAGGACATTGGCTCAAAACCCTCTAAGCTACTTATACGTACTTTAATTTTTGAATACTAAATATTAGCTGCTGTATGTTTGCTCATGTCATCCTGACAAAACTGCAGTCCTGAAATCCAATTTCAGAATGTCTGCTTCTCTTCCACAGCTTCTTCAGCTCCAGGTCCTCACAAGTTGGTATTCCCTGCTTGCTGGCATTTAAAACCATTAAGCTGTACTTTGTTTCAACAAAGCCTACAAGGAGTTTCTTACCAAAAAGCTATTTTGTTCTTTTGCAGTTACATAATTACAAATGCTTGCAAAGCACAGATATTGCATTAATATCACAAATTGTCAGACTGTAAAGCTAGAAATGCTTACTTTGTTAAATCCGTGTTTAATGCTACTGTATCTTAGTTGGGCTTGTTTACAAACTCTATTTATCCAATGAAATGTGTGTTTAAACTAGTTCCTTACCATGCCATCTCATTTGATTTGAGTTTTGCATGGTCTGATGTATTAATCTGTGTGTACGCAGTTTTGTTTTTTGCTCATTTGATTTTCATTTAATTTTTTTTTATGTAAGAAGGCTGTGACTGAAAAAGACTCCCAGTGTTTTAATTCACCTACCTAAAAAATAAATTAAAACAAAAAGTAAAATGACATAACTTAAAAAACATTAATCATTAAAAGACAGCTTTTTGAAAAAGAAAAAATCAGAAGAGTGGGATTCTTATGAAAATGGGGTCGTACATTTCAAAAATATAGGATGCACCTCAAAGACAAATCTCAGCAACAAGTCAATGATGAACAGGATATCAGAAATGTGTGATAAAATTAACCCTCTTGTTCCAACTACTAATGTTATACATGAGTATAACGCTGCTGTTCTACTTCCATATCCTAAAGAAATTGTTGTCAGACTCTTCACAAAGTTCTAGGTTTATTATTTGGTAAATATCAAGAAAGATCCTTTCTTGGACTTTGTCCCCCCTCTGATACAATAAATAGAAAATACTTCAGACATAAAATGATCCAGATGTCTTGCCCAATTCCCTCCTCCAAATGCCAAATAAGCTGAAAGGCAGGGAATATCTTTTCATCACTCTAACTTCTGTATCCCATTAATTAGATGCCCCTTGTTAAAGCACTCGCTCTGCTAAGGGCAGGATAAATGTTTGGTGAAAGATTATCAATTCCAAAATTATGTCACATATGGAACTTCCCAATAATGTGTTATCATTATTCCTGGCATCTAAATGATGCTCTAACAATGCCTTGTAAGGAGACTGAGTTAACTCCTCCTAAGCATGTCCAACCTCAATTAACAATACCAGTTATTGTCCTGAAGCTTCAGAGGTATCAAAGTCAGCTGTTGGACTGCTGCTCAACTCCGTGATTAACGCAGCCTAATTGCAGTAAATGAAACAAAGAAATGCTTAGACTTATGTAAAAGAGGAGCAGTTAATCTCATATGAAGTAATTATGGTATGTTCCGAAACCCTGTAAGACCACCACAGATTTCACAAACATGGACATTCTCATTTGAAGTGTAACGATAATTATGTTAGTATGATATAACAACATTTTTTTTGGATTGTCTGCACAAAGTATGTACAAGGTTGGCCTGAAGTTGTATTTATACAGATTTGGAAAAACAGGCCACAGCACAGGCAGAATTCCTTACTTTTTCATTAAGTACCATAGAATATTAAATATCCAACTAAAATCTGCATGAAAGATACAGACAATTTGGTGTCTTCAGCATGTAATTACTTTAAACATCCAGTAGGGAAGGCCTGTGAGGTGTATGCAAATGACCACCTTAAGGACATAACAGTGTTTCAGCTATATAGTTTCTGAATGCCCATGACTTTTTTGTTTTTACTTCCCATGTCTTTATGGGTACATTCTGGTGAACAAAACCAAACTCCATTAACTGCAGACATGCTATGTTTTAGTTCTTTTCTGACCTCATTGGTACAGCAGTTTTCTTGCATTATTTACTGATCTGTGTTTTTGTTCCCTTTTTACCTTTTGGCTTATATGCTATTTAGGACATTTTGCAGAAACCTTAATGTTTATAGACATCAGATTTGGTTTTGAATAGTGACAAATGGGTAAGAAAGAAAAGATCGATGCAGTTCAAAAGAAATAAAAAGAAACAGAACAAATGAATGGTAATTCAAAAAATCTGAAAAGGAAAGAGTATGAGTTTAAATGGTCATAACACAAACAGGCGAAAAACATCAAAGTTAGCAAGACAGGCAAGTATAAGTCTGGAAAGATAATTTGCTATAGGAAAAAAGATGAGAGTAAAGGTTTACATAGGTACACAAGTGAATGAAGGAAGATAAAAACAGCATCAGAAATTTCAAAAGGACTGGTGGGAAGAGAATGAGGGTAGAGGGAAGGCATAAATTCTTAAAGATTAAGAACCTAATTTTTCAATAATAAATTTGGTGAAGAACACCTTACTGAAAATGGGATAAGGGATGGGCAGCTAACAGATGACTATATACATAACAAAGCTATAGAAACTGGATATAGACATCAGAGTTTGCAATCACAAAGCTGTTATGGTATACCTCTAAGGAACTAGAGAAACTTGGCAGGTGTCCTCAAGAACGCATGAATTTCATGACTGAGTTATTTGAACTGCTCCAGATGACTGAAAAATGTGAATATTCTGCACCAGAAAATGTGCAAATGAATTGGAAAGGTCACTATATTTGCAAAGAATTATGGGTGACCTATTGGTGTCATACATAGCAGTCATACAAAAAAAAAAAAAACAACAAAGCCAAACTTGACTGTTCATAAACTTTAATAGCAAAATGTTTGAAATACATGAAATTGTTTTTTTCACAAATATTATGTTCTTTGTTGTTACCTTTTGCTGTACCTATTTGCACTATTATTCCCTCAGTTTCAACTACCTCTGAAACCATATCACTGATTGCAACTGCTTCAGAAATCCACACCTTGAAGAAATAAAGGGCATGTTTTTTCAGGCACCAAGCTCCCCTGCCTGCACCCTTCATATGGTAAGCAAGTTCCCTTCCCCAAACTTGTATATATACCAACCCACAGATGCTCAAAGAACAAGAATGAAGTAATATTTCACATGACTGCAATCACTGCTGGTGCACAGAACCTACATCGGAAGGGATAGATTATGGAAAACAATGATCAGAGAATGCTAGGTCACCAAGTTGTGCTGAATGAGTTGATTCACTGGGCACTTGTTAACCAATCAGCAGTAGAGCAAGGTGTGTCACACGTATGTAAATAGATAACACACAAATTACTTCTTTTACCTTACTAACAATTAACAACCTTTGGAAGGCTCAAATTAATATGCAGAAGCATGTTTAACTCTCTATAACACAATCTGAAAATTAGTAAAGGTGATTTATTAGATTCTTTTTTACCATTTATGATGATTCACAATATTAATTTTCACCTACAAAGAGTGATATGATTATGATAGACATACAATTAATACCATATATTATATTTGACTGGTCAAACTTCTGATATAATTAAGTCTTATTAAATCCATTCAAAAATAAATACAGACTCAAGCTCATTATCAGAGATAACAGTATAATGTCTTAAAATATTCACTGTCTTTCCTCATGGCATATTTAATAGCATTAAATGTTTCTTATTAAAGGACTAGATTAATGTAACTAGTAGCTTCCAATTATATAGTGTCAAACATAAACTTTCAAAGTGTCATGACCTGAAAAAAAAACTGTGGCACTAAGAATCTTCAACATTTTTTATTTTGCTAAGGATCTTATGCTGCAAACCGTCTGTTTTTGTACTACTGCTGCTTCTATAAAGAGAGTGTATAAACAGTAGCATGAATGAATTCCTACTAAATAATTTATTTCATTGGTACACAGACCATAGAAATATTTAAAAAATATTAATTGTTAAGGCTTTGCAAGCTGATGAATATAAAAGTGTCAGTAAGAATAAACTAGAATATACTTTTAATTGTGAAAAAACGTCCCAGAGTCCATAGCAGCAAATTGTATCTTTTCCAAAAAGTTCATAAGAACAAACAAAGTAAGTGTGTCTTATTCTGGACTTCAAAACTACCCACCCCCTTTAAAAATTAAATATATTGGAGAATCTTTCCTCTGCCCTATGTTATCAGTGGGTAGCTGCAATATAAGATGCTGATCAAGTTGCAGGATTCAAGCTATGATAATATTTCTTCAAAATCAACTTTCCAACTGTTCTGTCCATAAGTGGTAATAATAATTGCTCAAGCTTACTGTGTTTTACATACGTGAGATTAACACTGTTTTAGCACTACTCCCAGAAGTAATTTTAGTACTTGTGGAACAGATGTATCATATCCCCCAAAGTATTTACCCCTTGTCCGTCATTTACACTATGTCCACAGATCATCCATGTGAGAACAGCTAACTGCATGTCTCATGTACATTTTTAATTATGCACATTCAATCATCATTACTAATCTTAAATGGGGTATCTTTGTGTTAGGTTTTCTGTATCCGACAGTCTACGACACTATCCCTTCTATTTTGACAGCCTTAATATTTAAAAAGTTAACTTTCACTAGACTGGATGTCAGTTTTAATTTTAGCTTTATCATTTTCATTCACAAAAGTCATAAATTAAATCAACACCTTAGATCTGTCTACACCAGCCACCAAGCATTGAAATAACATATTTTCAGATCTATATTAGCTAAAAGCATAGCACCTAAAAAGAATATCTATCTTTCTATTCATCTTATTTCAGATGAATCATACTTTGAACTGAAACAGATTAAGATGCTACCCTTCTCTCCCTCTACCATTTTTTTCTGTACAAAAAGATATACATCTTACCACTTTGCTGTATAAAAAGCCAGTATTTATGCAAAATGCTTGGAAAGCAAACCACAACAAACATTTCCTTATACGTATTACACAAAATTGACAGAAATAACTTGGTCAACCAGGTAAAAATAATAAGTATATGAAAATTTGTAGACCACATGGGGTGTCAGACTACTGTACAAGGTTTCCATATCCAGGGCAGTCATATAAAGGAGAAGATCTAACCATAAACCACTACCAAAATTCAAGAAATTTTGATATTTCTTGTACACTTCCCAAGAAAAGCAAATAATCCTTGCAAGAATACAAAAAAAAAAATCTGAAAGTTGTTGTGTATGCCCAGTTATGAAAGAACTACAAGCCAACAAGACTCACCTAAATAGTCCATACATTTTTAATTATTGACATTTGAATACCGGAAAGTCTGACACTGATTAGGAGCCTATTTTCAGTAGAGGCCTAGGGAGTAAAACTTCAAAGTATTACAAAACATTTTAAGAGCAACAACTTTACAATCCTTACAAATAATACAAAAAACAAATGCAGTTAAAATAATTATACCAAAATAGACATAATATGAAAACATCCATTAAGAATAGATCGATACAAGTTATATGATGATTTTATATTTAGAGAAATTTTAGCCAGTTTATAGAGAAATTAAAATAAAGTATATATAATTAAAAATAGGAATTACAGTATAATGTGAGAGAAAAGCAGGCTTATGGTATATTTAAAGAGAAGGCTAGGGAAAAGAAACTGATAGAAGTAATGAAGTGGGTGAAAAAGGGAGAGTAAGGAGATATAAGGTAGAATAGGTATTTGTCCACATTTAGGGATATAGTTTATCCTGGTTTTGAGTAGGAAGACAACTAGCTTTCTGCTAGGAAGTCTTTCAAAATGGTTTTGAAGGATGGGAGGGAGGGTATTGACTTTATAGTTCTAGATCTCAGCAACATGGTGCAAGTACAAGATTTGATAGGTTTGTAGACTGAGAGGAGATTTTGGTCAGTGGATTGTAATGACTGACTAGGAACAATTACGGGGAATATATGGAGGTAAACGTGAGTTCATTTTTCTGAATAAGTGTCAGTAGGATTTTGTGGCCATCAGGTTGTATTAACTCTGACTGATCTAGTATTATGATTGGGTTATGCTCCAGCTGGCAAATGAAACCTGATGAATATGTTACAGCAAAATGTAATGGTTGAGTATCATACAGGAGATATGTGGAAAAGGAGGGAGGAACCAGGAAATGCTGAAAAGATAAATTGTGGGACAGTATCTAATCCTCATGAAATAGAGTGATGGTTAAGCCGACCGTATCAAAATAGAAAGTGGTACAGAGTATGACCATAAATGGGATGACCTAGTTCTCCTGCTGGTATCTTCATGCCAGACATCAAAGGGGTTACAGAGAACATAATGATCCTGTTTGCAGATGACAGTAATATCACTGGGACAGTAGAGGATAAGGATGTAAGGCTGTAAACAGATTTAAAGACACGTTGACTGGGAACACAAAATTTCAACTGTGGTTTAATGTGAATGGCCCCAGTGTAGGTGATATAACCCTGAAGAGGACAGAAAAAGAAAAGGATCACTGATAAGTGTGACTACAGAAATGAAGTGCTTTGTACAAACTGTTTAACACACTAACATTCATGGTTTTCAAAGAAAGCTTTCGACCTCCACTTTGCTGATACATTAACTCTTCTAAGCACACCTTATTCTCTCCTTAGCAGCAATATCATCAAACATAATATGCCACAGTTTACTTAACGCCATTTGTAAAAGATCCTTTGATAGACTTGCCCCAGCAGTGTAGTCATCACCCCAAGATCTGAATGACCTAGATAAGGTTTTAGTTTATTTTTCAAAAGCAATGCATTATCTACTGCAGGAATAAAAATGCAACTATTTTAGAGATTAGGGTCAATTATGTTTCAGCCATTCACCTTACCACTTTTGATAACTTATTACACTGACCTACAGGAGTGACACTTCTTGGTAAAAGCTGTTTTGTTAATTTATTTTTGCACTGTTTTGTGAATTCTCTCTATATTATATGCGTGTATGCATTTGTATCCCTGTGTTTTTTGCAGTGTTTTGCTTGACACTATGCATACTGTTATTGATGTTAAAAGCTTTATACTGTCCAATCCCAGTCTATGTATCGGATTTATTGTATATATCATTTGTGTTCATTTGAAAATGTTATGTTTGTAACAGTTTTATCTCAGCCTTGCAGCAAGTGAGTAACTAGAGAGAGTCTGATACTAGATCTCTCAGGCAGTTAACAAATGATAATACAAATAGGGTGTGTACAAACTAGGTAAGATGCAAAGGTGTATCCTTAATGGGAATAGCACATGTAGAAATCTATAGAGCCAATCTGTGGACATCTTGCTGACCACAGCTGGAGTATTATTTAATTACTTACTTTTCATTAATTAAATGGATTAAGTACACCTGCCCAGGGCATGTGTGCGTAATGAGTTGTTTCCCCCTTTTATTGTAGAACCTGTTTAGTTATACCATAGCAGTTTATTTTTAAATGTTGCATTATATTTTTTTTTAGAGGGTGACAGACGCCTCTTTGTAGCAATTAACACGTCATAGAATTCTAGCATGGAGCAGTGGTACCTTCATGTTACTCTAATTACTCTGTTACTCTAGTTCCACCTGCTTCAAAACTGAAGTCAAGCTTTACTTTCTGAAAACAAGATCCTGCCCCTGGCAGAATCCTAATTAAATTTCCATGTCCACTCCTCCTTATTTTCCACATCTCTTCTATAACTTTAAACCTAATAACTAATCTATTGATGTATTTCAATATTAATGGTATACCATGGGAAAAGATCTATATTGTTACTACTCTCACCTATTATTTTTAATTATGCAGCCTTTTTAATGTCAAATACTTGCCCTCTTAGTTTCTTTATTTTTGCTTAGATTGTAACTTTTTGTTTTGGTAATGTGGAGCTTTTCTCCATTTCTTTTATTTACTGCCTATCCATGTTACCTTTGTGGTTCTTTCTTGTAATAATGGAGCTTTTCTCCTTGGGTCTCCATTGAAAACGGGCCATTGGGTCAGCTAGACTAACCCGGTTAACAAATGTCAAATAAATAAATAACTTTGTTTTGTTAACTCATTTAATCCAAATTAGCAGGAGATTAATTAACACCTTAGCTTCCTAAGGTCTTCTAAGCCTGGAAACCATTTGTTCATTTTATTGCACTGTTCTCTATATTGGTAAAATGCTGCTCAAGGTCAAGTTCATAGGTAGGTACTAGGCTATTGGCCCTAGAGCCTATACAAGCCTAGCCAAAAAGGTACCCTGGCTTTTGCCACCCAAGAAAATTATTTTCCTGTGCCCCTGTAAAGCAGAGCCACAGAAGTGACCCAGGGTGAATTTCCTATTACCCATCCAATCATCAAGATTTTTCTTGAAGCGTGCTAATGAGGAGCTCTGTTTGACATAGATAGGTAGTCTTTTTCAAAGTATGGGAAGTCTGGAACATGAATCTATCCCTCCAGCATGTTCTGTTTATTGTGGTGACAAGGTTTAGGTCCCTAGAGCTTGTAGCTTGAAGGGATTGGGATTTCTTTAAGTGGAGCATGTCCAACAGCTCTGGGTTTGACAGATTTATAGATACACATATTTACATTAGATTACACTAGATTTACATAGATGGGGTTTTCATAAGTCTAAATATGAACTTTGATAACTTTTTCTGTTTTTGCTTTTCTTTCTTCTTCACTGCCTTCAGTTGTAGTGAATACTGTGGAGGGACAGCAGTCACCAGGGGATCCAGGTGTACCTGGCAGAGCCATGGGGAGACTGGGGGTTGGCATCATGGTTAAGGTATTTAACTTACAACTCAAGGCCCGGGGTTTGATTTTCGACTTTGTGAAGCATGACTAGCCTTAAAAAGACCCCTTGGTTTTATTAGGACCCCTTGGTTTTATTAGCCTAGTAATTGTCTATTAACCTAAAGCAAGCTCAGCTAGCATCTGGAGACATTCAGAAAGGCTTTCTGCTTGAAACAGCAGCAAACTGCTTGCTACAAATGTAAGACATGGTTTGCTATACTATTCTACCAGCAACAACTAACAAAGTGCTTTGGGGTTTCATTCCTGATGACAACTGCCATAACAGCATTCATTTCTGAATTTTGGTATAGCAATAAAGTCCACCACATTGCAGCTGGGGTGGCTGCCTCTTTCTTCCCACCCTAGGTATGTTTCTGATGCCTAATCCTGGATCTCCAGTAGTCACTAGGTCTGCCTTTCAGCAGATTATGAAAGTCACACTGCTGAAGACAAAGTAGGGGATTCCTGATGGTCTCCAAGTTCACCTATGGAGGGGCAAAGATTTCTCATCTTATAGTGGTTCAGATATTTCCTGCTGGGTCACCCAGTATGATATGAGGTGGCTGGTAATGTCTGAGGTGTACCAACAGCTACCAACAAAAATGCCGAATGAGTAAACCAGCTAAAATGAAGCTCAACCAAACACAAAGTGACAAAATAAATCAGTATGTAGTCAAAATCGCCTGCAACTGCAAATCCACACATGAACAACACACCAGGAAAATTCTGCCCAACATAGCAACCTTTAACAAGTTTGAGCACTTTCATCTATTCAAACTTCTATAGAATGGATAAATGTATCAATACATACTACCCTGTATAGTGAACAGTCACATATGCTATGTAAATAAAACTACTTACTATTCATCTGCTCATATTTCAAAATAGAGATAGTGCCATTAATATCAGGTGGATACATACATACGTAAAAATATTTTAAGCACAGGCATGAATGCCCTTCTAGCCTGCCAATACACAAAACATGTGTTCCCATAAAAAATGTCAGGGTGTTCTTAAAAAATTCTAAACTAGTACTTGTTTTAATGTAATCTGGTAGTCTGTTCCATGCATCAACTGCTCTCTCAGAGAACCAGGTAGTGCATTTCTTATTCCTATAGAATCTTCTATGCAAGTTAATTGATGATTCTCTACTACTTTTTGATAACCCCAAGCATTCCCAGAGGTAGGCATCTGTACATGCCCTATATACCTGTATTAGATCTCCTCTTAGATATCTATAAGATACATTGCACAAGCTCAGATATTTTAGTCTTTCATAATAACTTAAATTTTCACATCCATGGATGCCCTTGGTATATTCCTGCTGTTCTCTTTATAGTTTACTCATCCTTGTTTTCATATAAGGTTTCCATATTGTTATTCCATACTCAAGTTTGAGTCTAATGTAGCTAACAAACAATGGATTCTTCTTTTCTGACTTCCTAGACTATATAAATATTTTTATACAACCTATAGGTCTATACATATTAAACAATTGGTTGATATGATGAGAACAACTCAAAGGTGGATCGACCTATATACCCAGGTTTCAATCACTGTGTGCTGTATTAAATATTCACCTTTCAATTTATGTCTTCCAAATCTCATATGCTTTATTTTTGATGGATTTATTAGCATATTATTCTCTTGTACCCAAATGGTCAATTTAGACAAATTCGTTTGCAGGCATGCCTTATCGTATAATCAGTTTACCCAGTTTCAGGTCATCTGCATATAGACTATAGAACACCACAGATGAAAAAGTTATGTCTGAAAGATGCAATCTAAACATGTAAGGGCCTAGGACAGAGCCTTGTGGGACATTCTGGCTGTAACCAAGGATATCACCTGTTCAATTGCTGTATGATACTTGCCATGTCCTATTTATAAGCCATGCAGGTATCCATCTTATCAAGAGTACATCAATTCCTAGTCATTCTATTTCACTGATCAGTGTTTTGTGTATGACCCTGTCAAATGCTGAAGTTAAATCTATGCAAATTACATTAGAGCACAAATTTTCATTCCTAGCTATTATATTGTTATAGAATATCATGCTACAGGTGGTAATATATCTATCTTCAACATATATATGCTGAAATATGGTTTCAAGTCCCAACCTATCAAGTTCTGCCAGTAGCTTATCTAATATTACCTTCTACATTATTTTTCCATAACATGAAAATAGACTTAAGGGTCTATACAACTCGATTTGTCCTACTCCCCTTTCCCTTAAATACAAGTTTAATAACTGCATGTCTCCAATCTTTAGGAATCTCCCCATATTTATATGACCTAGCAAATAATAGATATAATGGTACTGTAAGTTCTTGCTGAAGTATTCTCAGGTCGTTAATTCAATCTACTCCCTGTGCTTTCTTTGGATCCAGTTTGCACAGTTCTTTTTCAATATAATCTAATTTGATTCCAGCATATGAGGTTATCTGAATGTAACCAGGACAACTTATCACCCCCTTTGGGGAGCAAAACTTGTTTGCATAAGATTTTGTAAATATGTCTATAATCTGTTCTGTTCGAGAATAAATTTTAGAGTCTACACACAGTTTATCAATTTGTATGCATTTACTCCTTCCACATCTATGTATCTATAAAATGGTTTCCCATTATGCTCAATATCTTTATATAAATTTTCTTCAAAATTTTCTTGATCTCATCACACACTATGCTTAATTTGCTTGTCCAGCTTGTTTATTTCCGTTTTCAAAGTTGTAGTGCAACTTCTCTTCCATTTCTTATATTTCTTGACTCTCACCTTAATCATATCTTACTAATTACTACATTAATTCATTTAGGAAACTTATAAATGCTAATATGGACCTGAAACTTTGGATTTATCTCCTAATACCTTTCACCATAACAAGGGATTATCCTCACAAAAATATATAGAGAAATAATCACTTCTTGGGAACAAAACAATTTTTTCCATTGGATACAATGCATAAAAGAGTTTAAAGTTTTAGATATTCAAGAGATAAAAATAACTTATAAAATCCAGACACAGGACTGGTTGACTCTACAAAGCATTTTAATGCATTCCCAAGATTTATGTAGAATAATTAATAGTTCTTCTTGTAAAGCTATGCCAAAAATTAATAAATCACTTATATGAAATTATATATAATGACCATAATAAAGAAAATAGTATATCATTCTTATATAAGGAACTAATATACTATAAAACTATACCTAAAGCTTCTTATTGGAAATATATTTTGAAAGGTCATTTACTACAACTGAATGAAGAAATTAAAGTCAATATTTTATCAGTTAAATACACTTCTCATACATAATATTGGAAAATCTTTAACTGGAAATATATACAAAGAGCTTTTTTAACCCGAGATAAAATTACTAAGTTCAGTTCCTCCACAAATGGAATATGTTGGAAATGTGAACAGACACATAGAGCAGATTGGAATCATATTTTTTATGATTGTACTAAAATCAAAACATATTGGTATGGAATTAATAAATTCTTGCAGGCTTTGTTTAATGATTCCTTACTTTTATCTAAAACATTGATCCTTTTGAATGTGAATGTAGGTCCACATCTGAATAAAACAAATATATATCTCTTATGGACAATACTTGCAATCTTAAGAAAATGTAAAACCAGAAGATGGAACTTAAACATAACACCAACTTTGGAATATTGTTACACCTTATTGAAGAGCTCAGTTTTGATGAAGATGAAAATTAAGGAACTAAGGACTTTTACAAGACCATTGGTTAACAATCCATGGAAAAAGGTTTTGTCATTGATTGATACTTTACACCAATGAACAGTCTTCCTCTAACAAGCAGACTGTTATATTTCCGTACTATTTGTTTTCACCTGTAACTATTATTGATGTCAGGCTGATGTATATAGTTATTTAGAATGTCACTTATAAAATGTTATGAGATTATGGTTCCACTTCTAACCATCGAAATTTCAAAACATTAAAGTTCTGATCACCGAGACCAGAACATTGAAATTTGAAACATTGAAGGTTACAAGTGTAACCAAAAAAAAAAAAAGAAAAAGAAATTTTAACAATTGTATGAAGGGGGGCTTTGCCCCCTGGACCCCCCCACACCTCCCTACTTTAATATTCTAACTCCGAGACTGCACTACAGTGGAGTAAAAGGAAATCTCCCATTTAGTGCTATATGCAGAAGCGCTAAACGGGAGATTCATACCCTATCTGTACTGCCATCACGCAGATGGCACATATAGACACAGTATGCAGGGCACCTTGGTGCCCTGCAAAAACACATTCTCCCACCTACACTTACCTTTTTCTTCCCCTTCAAACATTCGATGTTTCAAAATTCGATGTTCTGGTCTCGATGATCAGAACATCGATGTTTTGAAATTTCGATGGTTAGAAGTGGAACTAAAATTATGTATAATTTCCTGAAATAAAAATATTTTGAGTAAAACAAAAAAATTATCTTCCCTGGTCTTAAATACATGCCACCCTGTCTGAGCACTTGAGACAAAACTTGACTTGGATGCTCTACACATTTGCATTTTTTTTAAAACAGGTCATTTTTATCATGCAAGCATTTGCTCAAAAAATCTTTTCATTCATGGTGACCTGACTATCCTTTCTATATGTGATTTCTTTTTTTTTTTTCTAAACACCTTTATTGAATTATCACTTTTGACATAGGCAAACTTACATTCATATGTGATTTGTGAAAAATACTTCCTAACACCAGTGCAAGCTACACTAAGAGGGCTGCAAGTTTCATAATAATAGTCAGTCCTTGAGGATGAGATTATTTGTACTGATATGAATAAAAACAGATCAGTACTTCTTTACATTAAGGCATTCCAAGGCTCATTTCACATCATCTAGTTTTGCTCTTGGCAAGCATAGCACTATTTGATGTTCATTCTCCAAATGTTAAGTATCAGCTCCGCTAATAACGGAATCTTCAATTACAAGAATATCTTTTCTTTCCAGATATGAAGAATCTTCAATGTCTAATACAGAAATATCTGCTCTATCAATTGTTACAAAGGAATGATATTCATCACCATTGGTCTTATTAATCCCACTGGTTTAATTGCATATTAAATTTGCAAGCTTAAAATTCTTATCCAGCTGGCTTTGTACATCCATGGCTTGATGCATATAGTCAACGTTTTTTTTTTTACAGTAATATTCTTCAGTCCTTCCATATTCAATTTTGATTTCTTCGTTTTCACCTGTCCCTTGCCTCATTTTTCTACCTTCTCTTTGGAAAAACAAATGATGCCTTTTTCTATAGCCTGAAGGATTTCTGATAGTAAAATGTTATCACTCCCTGTAATCTCTTTGTTACTTAACAAAAGTGTCCTTTTTAGCATGCTTTCTCTTTACTTTACAGACATTTATCAGTTTCTTTTTCTTCCTTGTTATTGTTGCGAACGTCTTCCTTTCTTTTTTTTTTGTTTCCTTCTAAACACACTGAATCCTCAGTTTGCTGAATACTTGTTTCCAGAATTCCAAAACTGTGAGGGACATCATCTTCTTTCAAAGGTGTTGAATGATCTTTACAGGCAACAGATATATCATTTCCTAAATGTGTTCTAGTTGTTATTTGCCTAACATTATCTCACCCATCCAGTCATTAATATACAGTTCTCCAAGTTCTGTTATTTTCATAATTGCAATCATCACCAGTAAGTCCACATTCACTTCCAATAATGGTAAGCAAATTATTCAGCTTTTGACAAAAAAAAAAAAAAAACACAGATCGCCAGTATTATCAGGTGTTACCTTTAAATATGCGTAGCATTTATTACACTGTACAAGATATTCGTGCTTTAGCAAATCATTAATGGCATACTCATTTAAGGAATCCATATTTGGATTCAATCAGATAAAAGCATATAAAAGAAAAGACTAACCAGAATCAGTAGCCAAATAATTCAAAGAGAACGTAAATCAAGTTCTATGAGAAAAATCACACAAGCAATATACAATTAAATACTAAAGTAAGTACAGTAAAGCTGCAGTTCTGACTAAACAAGTTCTGAAGTCAGACAAAAGCTGGAATTGCTTTTCGTCACTATCACTCACAGTCATGGCTTCTTTTTAATAGAAAAAAAAATCAATAAAATCACAAACCAAGATAGGATTGTTTAGATAAGCTCTAGATTGTCGTCTCTGCAATGTGCGTGACTTTATAGCTGACTAGGCCCCTTGGGATGGCTAGAACTTGTCTACAACCTATCTCTTTCTAATAACCAACAGTGAAAACTAAAAATAAAACAACAAAATATAAATCAAAGTAAATCTCGTCTATAAGTTTCCCTTCCTTCCTACAGTGAAAAACAGTGGTAAAAAATAAAATATAAATTCAAATAAAACTTCTCTCACCAATGGACTCCACAGTAAGTCACACATCAAGATAATATTGTTTCAGTAGCTCTATGAGATAGTCACCATTCAAAGCCATTTGCCAAAATCAGCTCCCTCCTCAGTAACAGTTTAGTCCACTCCTCACCTCTGGGGTTACATTTAATTTTTCCCATTTTAAAAAAGAAAAACTTATTAAAATCAGGTCATATCTCTGCATGTGTAGCTAAGGCATTGTCCTTATCCTGCTTTTTAGTATCATAAATATGCTGATAAATCCTTACTCTGAGACTTTTCTTGCCTTTTCCAATATAAACTGTAGAACAGGGTAAACAGACTGCTACATATACCACTCACTTGGTGGAGCAATTGTATTGACTTTTGCAAGACAATATTATACATTCACCTCATATAGACAAAACTGCATGTATTAATAAATAATTGCCTTCATTCTCCACATAGAATATGCCAAGTACTCTAATTTTTTTTTTCTAGCTGTGGGAGGCGGATTCAAAAAGCTGCTTCAAATTACACCCAGATTTAAAAATAAACTGGGGTCCTAAGCCAAGTTTCTTACCTATCCTCCCACTTAACGTTGTAAAAGATCAATGTCCCAAAGGAATAGTTTGTCTGCTGGTTCATGAAAAAAAGAAAAAAAAAAGTCATATCAGTGCTTCAAACTATTAAACTGTAATATAAAAATGGTATAATGTGTGTGTGTGTGTGTGTGTGTGTGTGTGTGTGTGTGTGTGTGTGTGTGTGTGTGTGTGTGTGTGTGTGTGTGTGTGTGTGTGCATAGTTTGTAGCTCCCTTTGGACTTCTTTCTTTCATGTACCAGCAGACCGACTCTTGCTTTGGGATCCTGATACACTTCAAGATGTGGATAACAGAGGCAAACAACTGACAATCAGTCCACCAGGGGCTGGTCTATTCATAAAGACTGCAATGGAGATGACTGATGTCTGCAGGGGGTAGTTCTCCTCTGTCCTGGTCAGATACATCATCTGTACCTCAGCCTATCCCACATCATACCTTTGATGACATTCCCCACATCCTGATTGTAATACAATCCACCCCTTCACAAGTTGTCCTCCTCCTCCATCTGCATCCATCCACCCTTGTTCCATCATTTTATGATCATACTACCTTAGTCTATCTCTGAATGCATTTTATAGTTATTTGCCTGGCCCTGAGCCATTCCTTACTCCCTCATTTCTTGATACACATGTTCCTTGGCACCATCTTCATCTACACCAGTTCTTATGAAATGGAAAATGTGCACCCAACCCACAAAATAAAAAAAAATACCCTTCCTCCTCATCCACATTTCCTTCAGTATACCCTTGGTTACGATACTTGGCTTGCTTTTCTCCCCATTTCTGCTGAATCCTCCACTTTTCTCCACATTTATATGCTGTTGTCTCTTTCGGCTTTTCCTGGTTAGGGGTCACCACAGCGGAACTCTGGTCCGCTAATGATTGGTAGTTGATTTTTACGTGCCGAGTTACCAGCCCTGACGTACAACCTTCAATGAAGGTACACCCATTCACGCATGTCTCCACGCAGAAGATGCTCTAGCTGAGAATTGAACCAGACAGTGTCTTACTTTGAGGCGACAATGCTACCGCAGCACCACCACCGCAGGTTTTTCTCCACATTTATATAATGATTCTCCACATTTATATAATGATCTAAATTATCAGTTTGGGGATATGTCCATCTGTGGACTCTTCACAGCAGTTATGGGACATTTCACTGCAAGTGTGACTGCACAGCTCTATATTAGCATGTCGAAAGGGCTGAATATCGAATGCTCTTATGTCAACACATATGGCACGAAATGCCTAAATCTTGAATGGCCAGAACAGCGTTTTCCCCAGGGGCAAAAAATTACTGGGCTGTTGTCGGGAATTTTGCCATTTCCTTCACTGTAGTGAGATCTCGGAGATGGTATAGTGGGGGGGGGGGCAGACCCCACACTATTTTGTCTGTCATTTTTTTTTTTTTTTTTTTTTTGTAGGCCCAGCAATTTTTTTTTTCCCTGGGAAAAAAAATTGCTGTTCTGGCCATTCAAGATAGTGACATTTTGTTCAATATGAGTCAATGTAAGGGCATTCGATTTTTTGCCCTGTCGACATGCTAATATAGACCCTGATTGCACATAGGTTTGAATACACCACTTAATTCATTTTTGTCATACTGACCACCACGATGGTGGAAAACAACTGCTTGTAATAAGACAGCTCCTTTCCTACAATGTGAGCACTGGTCAGAATAGATACCTATGCAATATTGGACCCCATCAGCACCTTTGATATTTTGCTCACTGTGAATCTTTCTGAATATCCTCCAGATTTTTTCCTTTCTATAAACTGCATGTCATATTGAGAGAGCTCTTTCATTTACTGCTGTTGTACTGAGGCAGCTCTTTAATTTAGTGGTACAACATGAAAATAGTAAAATGTTCCTGACTAGAAAAATGGAAATAAAGATACTTTTTCAGAAGGTAAGCATTTAACAAAGTTGCTTATAAGGTGAAAATAAGATACAGATGGGAGGGGGCTGATTCAAGGTTAGCAAAATGGATTTTAAAATAATTTATTTTGCAATATTTACAAAATGTTATCATGATTAAGTTAGCCCTTAACAGTTTGTGATATATTACTTTTAATCAATGGATTAGGCACTGTTTCTCTTAAATATTACACCACCATATGTTGCCTTACTTTGTTGTTGCTCAGAAGTTAAAAGTAAAAGCCAATGCTCCTTTAGCTCTTTCCAGACTTTAAGGCAAATTAAATAAGGGCATTGATTTCACTTTTAACAGTTGTCAACCATAAAGAGCACTGTTAAAAAATAAAATACAAGGAAAATGATAAGTGGGTTGAAGTATTTATGTGGTGCTATAGAATTCTCTTGTGGCTTTCCATTTACTGTTTATCTCTTCAGTAATTCCAGTTCTGCTAGCAGGATGGGGTTTGGCGACCGTTCAAAAAGCTTTCCAACTCACACATCTGGTTATTATATTTCAGAGTTAATTATTCATATTGAGGCTGTCTGTAGATAAATTTATCATCCAGAAAAAACACAAACAATCTGAAAAATGAAAGGAAGTGAGGTGACATAACTTGACGTTTAAATAAATCATTCTAACATGATTAAAAAACTTGTGCAACCTGACATGCAGTAGTTAGAAAGTTTACTAAGCCTTTTTGACACAGGAAAGTCCTTGTCTTGTATACACAGCTTCTTCTATTTAATTACATACACTAACCTTTGGCTGGATAATTATTTTTCTAAGGGGCTACTAGAGTACATTTGCAACTACAATATTCAGTGCAACTAATTTTGCTTACAAATTTTACAGAATACTTTTCCGGTACATAGCTTTCCTTTCAGGATTTCTAGTAGTATGCATCAAAGTAAAGATTATGCATGAAAAGAGATGCTGCTATTAGTTTCTATCGGACTTGCTGTCATTTTATCAGAAGTTTGAAAAGCTTACCTCTGAATATATGAATATTCTTTACATCTTATAATGCAAGCATACACACACACACACACATATATATATATATATATATATATATATATATATATATATATATGTGTATGTGTGTGTGTGTGTGTATATATATATATATATATATATATATATATATATATATATATATATATATATGTATATATGTATATATATATATATATATATACACACACACATACACACATTTTTAAACTTATGCAAAAAGAGAAGAATAAAATAGATTTTTACCTCATTGCTTACATGTGTAGATTAAAAATAAAATAAAACTGATAGGAAAAGTCTGGAATTGGTACACACACACAAACATACACACACACACACAAAACTGCTTCATGCAAGGGAGTGTTCTAGGCAGGAAGACCTACTGGATTCCCAAGGAGAGAGAGATGACAACAAACAGATGAATAAGAAATGGATGTTGGCCCACAGACAGAATATATGCAATGCCGACTCATTTAGGCTTTTTTCCCCTAGAAATATAATATGGACAGATATAAATCAGAGATGATGGGCTTTGCTTACTAAACTGGATCCAGTTCACAAACAATTCACATTAGAAGATCTGGAATATATTATATGATTCTGAGTATTTTATCACTCAGCCTTATTTGAACAACTTCCAAGCCCATTTCCCCCCTACTTTTATGACTATGCATGTGTCTATGTGTGTGTGTGTCTGTGTGTGTGTGTGTGTGTGTGTGTGTGTGTGTGTGTGTATAAGCACATCTGTGTATGTTTTGAACATATCTGGTTATGTACATATGGGCAGTGTATGGTGCAGCAGTTAGCATTGTCACCTCACAGCAGGAGGTTCTGCATGCCCTCCCTGCATTTGTGTGGGTTTTCTCCGGGTGATCTGGTTTACTCCCACATTCCAAAGATGTGCATCTGGAGTGCTTCACTCAGGGCCTCCAATGAAAATAGGCTCTGTCCCTTCGAACTTTCCCAGTAAACAAATGTTAAATAAAAATAAAATAAAAACATGTGCAGCAAAAAGTACAAGTATAAATAAGAATTTTTATTTATTTATTTTTTAACATTTTTGCTGTTAACTTTGCTTTAACTTCCATGTATCATAACTAACATCAAGGTATCCATGAGTGCTCTGACACAGAAAGACTAAACACAACCATAAGGCACGTCATAGAAAATACTCTGTTGCATACCATCATTTGTTACCTGGGTCTTAAAACTACTCAGTAAAACTTCAAATAAATATATTCCTACCTTCAAAATCTTGGTAAGGGCTTCATTATTTCTTTTGTGATTATTTGTTGATAAATAAGTCATTCTTTTAATTATCATTTAAATGTGGATACTCATCTAAAAATTTCATAAATTATATTATGTTTTATGTAATGCACTGGGAACATTTTTAAACTACCATAGATTTAGTTTAAAAAAGGTAGTGTTAGAAAGGTAGCTCTTTCCCCATGCAAAGAGCACAATTCAAGAAGCACCTCCATGAAAAAATCTGACTGCAAGTGCTTTACCACTGGACATATAACGCAACTCCTTCCTCACCTGCATCATTTCTACTTTAACCCTCAGCTCTCACCTGCTGCTTCTCTCTCATATTTACTGCTAAAATTAATTCACATTTTTTTAATATTTACATATTGTTTGAATTGTCTATGGGATTATCTACCTTCTGCGATTGCTCTAGGTTTGTGATTCTTTTCTGTGTTATATTTTTTTGTGAATTGTTTTCATTTGGGCTGTGCCTGCAAATGGCCTGCTGTGACTGGTGTAAATCCCCGATAAATAAACTAACTAAACAAATAATTAAAACCAAAACCTTTGCACTACCCAGTGTCTTTTCTTATGTAATGTGGCCTAAGACCTGAGCATCTTACTCTATCAAGGACTGCTGTAGACAAGGACTCTACTTGCTAAGTTATGGATCAAAACATCACTCCAGAGGCAGATGAAGATATCCTGATATTTGTATGTTGGCTGCTGTTGTTTATAACAATAACGGCAGTACAGTATGCCACTGAAGGAAGTGGACTGTGACCTTTGTCATTTCCTAGCACTTGTGGCAGTCTGTGATAACAGGACCATTGTGCACAGTCACAGTTTGCTGTGATAAAATGTGGCCCTAGCTCTAGCCACAAAATCTAGAATCTTAGCAAATAGGGACCATTGCTTTTATCCACTCTGCTCATTTTCCTTCTATTAATTCTAAATGGTTTGGTTCCATTTTTACTATCAATTCCAAAATGGTTCAGTTCTTACTTTCTCAGTGTATACCTTTGTTTTACATTCTCATAGATTTAGATGTCTGATTTGTTTGCATTTGAAAACTTAAAGAAAAAATACAAAAGGCTAGCACAAGATGTGCAAGTAATGCAGTGATTTCTAAATTTCTGGTGTACCTAACAAATTGCCTTCAAAATACTGATGAGTCTGTCATCTATGTAAGAAATCCAGTAGTCTGCATTAAAACAAACTGGATTATAGAAACAGCAAACAGAATAAGTAATATTAATGTCTATGGTCTAAAAATACCACAGATGACTTCATAAATATATCCAGGATTGCCTCACAAAACCAATAATAATACTAAGTTAAGGACAGCCTTACTACACCAGTATTAATAATACTAAAGATCAAGGATATCCTCATCAAAGCAGTATGAATATTACTAAAGAAAGATCAAAGATAGTATTGCTGCTACTGTCTTAGTGAGGTTAAGGATCAAGGATAGTCACGTCAAACCAGTATTTTAAGAATAAAAACAGCCAAGTGTAGCCTCAGTGATTCAGTATTAACAACACTTAAGGATTACGAATAACAGTACTGTCACTAGTTTGGAACCTTGCTGCCCTGTTTAGTAATGGTGTTGCCCCTAACCTTAATGTTGCCCCTTGTCCCAACCTTAAACCTACACCTTAGCATCATTAAAACCTCCACGTAAAACTGCCACTACACAAGACAAATTTGAAGCTAGTATTACGGGGGGGGGGGTAGTTTTAATATCAGGAGAGGATATAGTTTTCCTCAGTCAATATTGTTTTTGGTTTTGTAATTGTTTGCTATTGCATATGATCAAACTTATTTTATTGGTGTTTTACTTTTGACATTAGGCAGTTTGGTCATACACAACAGACTATATTGACAGTTCAGAGATTATACAAGTAAATACAGTTCAGCAAAAATATAACTTATGGTACATGGTATACAGCTGAGACAAATTCAGTACAGTGAGCCAGTTGTGTATGGAGGAGGAGGATTGTTGGGTTTTTTTTGTAGATTAATAAGAGTGGAGTCATTAGCCTATTGAACTACTGATTGCTGCACGGATGCAGTATGTAAATCATTTGTGAATATATGAAGCACTGTTACACCAGACGCAGTTTATTTTCCAGAACTACAAATGCTTTCAAATCAGCATGGATATCTTTTGTTTATCACACTCAGATTTCTGTGGGCAGTATCTCATGTAACATATTTCACTATTTTTTTTTTGTGTGTGTGTTTTTTTTTTTTATATATACTGTTTTTTGCAATTCAGTCTGCCTTATTGCATTGCCTTTAGTAAGGTGAAAAGACCCTTACAAACACAATAGCATATATGTATTTTCTGAGTTATACACATTTTTCTTAAACTTCGATTTTTGTGGAGGCCTTTCTTGAATTTCTTTTTACCCTCATGATGACATTAATACAATCTCTGATGATTTGAAATCTGAAAGGAAATATGTTAGGAAATCGCAAGTCCAGGACCCAAAGATATGAGGTGTAATTCACTGCTAAGTGGCCTCAGTGACAATCAGAGTAAGTCAGGTATGCACGTATTTTTTCATATTGTAGGTGAGGAAACCATTATGATATTCAATACTTTTGCTTAAAAAATTGGGAAAAAAAGTTTACCATTGCAAAAAGCTAAATTGCAAGCATTCTGCAAGCCAGACAAAAATCTACATTATGTATGCCATTTGTTCTTCACCAGAAATTAAAAAAAGAAAAACTATCAATGCATATGCAACTAAGTTAAAATATACTGTGCTTTGTGTTGTGCTTGTGATCTTTTGAGTGCATAGGTAAAAGTCCATAACTTGACTTCAAAGTTTGCAAGATTGATTTTATGCATGAGACGGAGATAAAAACATAGCACACAAGCTGCCAACCAAATTAAATGCATCTTCTTCTTTTGGCTTTTCCCAGTTAAGGGTAGTCACAGCGGTACTCCGGTCCGCTAATGATTGGCAGTAGATTTTTATGGTGCCGAGGTGCCAGCCCGGTGCCCAACCTTCAACGAAGGCACGCCCATTCAGGCATGTGTTTCGAATGCCACTTGACCACAGGGAGGACATGTAGACCCCACACAGAAGGAGCTCCAGCAGAGAATCGAACAGGAGAACCTCTTGCTGTGAGGCAACAACGCTACCACTGCACCACCGCGGTTTACATAAAATAAAAATATTGGCACACAATGTAAATTTTCTGAGCTAAAATAAAGAGACTACAAGCTACATCTACATGTGTGCTGATGTCATATTCTGTGTATTAACTGAATTATATGGGTGTAATATTGTATCACTGTCTTTCTAAAAACAGAAGGCAAACATATTCCTTCAGTTAACGGCTTGGAATAAGAAGAATGCAAAGCACATATGCTATACAATAAACTAATTAAAAGATAACACTGAAAATGACAGGACATGATCTATTAATACATGGTCCAAGGTAGCAATCAGTAACTTTATGATGCTGTCTCTAGTACATATGACAATAAAGTTCAATTGGATTGAATTAACAAGTGAGCATCAAAAAGAGCCACACCTTGTGTATTTGCTATAGTTACAATCAAGCATGAGAATGTTTAGAGTATGTAGCCATTATGTGAGAATATGATTTGAAAGAAAATAAGTGCAACAGTGGGGCATTAATGGTCTGGAGACAAAGATATAAAGGTAAAATGCTTCTGAGTACAACAGAGCTGGCAATATGCAATTAAGAGAGACAGAGTTTGTAAAAAAAAAATATGTAAAACAGTCTGACATTATAAATGAACAAGAAAGGTGATAGGTTTTACAAGCGTCAACTATAACGTCATATATAAATGACAAATCTGTTGTGCTTAATGTGATACTGGGACAGAGTTTAACAATAATGTCCAAGCTTACATATAGAAAGAACAAGCAAAATATATCTACATGTGAGCTGCAGTTATATTCTGTGCATAAACTGAAGCCCGTAGGTCAAATGTGGTTGAACTATGCATATAAAAATGGCATAAATATCTTCACAATGTCAATTAAATCAATTCACTATACTTGACAAAGATGCCTGCATGTCTATAGGTATAATTACAAATTCAGGGGTCTCAGCAAGAAAATGGATATCAAATGGAGTCTGCCATCATACTGTTCAGAGAGTCATAAACAGAGTGGTGTAAATTGATTATGTTCAGTACTTCACTGAGTGCATGTTCGCAGAGGCAAACTGAATGTATAAGATGACTGTGAATTTTCATTTTATACAACTATCAAATCCAAATTAGTAATGGACAGTATTAGGTAATATTGTGATAGAAAAAATGCCTGCAAGAAAGAGACTGTAGAAAAAAATATATCACTTTTATAAGCATCACTGCAGATTCAGGAACCCAAAATGTAAAATCATGACTAAAAGTGATGCCTGCACAATTATCTATGATGTCTGAAAACTGAAGGACAATTTAAACTATCATCATATGACCCAATGATACATGCTCCATACAGAGTGGCTATTATATCTCCAAGGAAAAAGTCATAGCAAGAGCTTAAAAGTATGGAGCTACTTGGAGTGAAAGACTGAATCTCTTGAATTAGTTAATTGTTTGGTGACTATCATAAAGCAAGACCATTCAGGACTGGCACAGATCCAAAACGTCTAAACATGTCACCTGAGAGAACATTTCCCTTTATTGAGTGTAGGGGACGTAGCTGTTTTCTCAATACTGTATGGTAATTAGGAATTTTGACAGCAAACTAAACGAAGCAAATATCTGAGACTATTAGTTGGCAAATGATTGGTACCAAAAGACTTTGCAGGTGCTACGACTGATATGAAAGAAGAGTTACAAGGTGCAAATATTATCAAGAATATTCTATTCTGATGAGTTTCCCAATGACAGCATATCATCAGATGAAATAAATTACTAAGCAGACGAGTAATACAAGGATTGAAACTGATCACAAAGAAAAGTATGACTGATGTACCAACTCTGAAATACGCGGCTGATTGGTTATAATCAAACTAATAAGGTACACAATACTGTAAATACACAAACTTCAACAGCCAGATCCTTGTTAATGTGATTGTCGTCAATCACTTGGCAGATATAACTGCACTGCTGGGATAGCTAAATAATAAAATTCAGACAGGAAATGGCCTGAAGGGCAAACAAGAAGATTAGTATTGCTAAACAGACTGGTGACTACTGTACTTACACTATTGTTATGTAGCATTGATAACGGTGTTTCAAGTGGATACAAATAAGGGCTGGGTCACCTAAGTACTACTGCATAACAATACACAGACCAGATATGTAAAAACTAAAAAAACAAATGTTTGTCCCAGATTTACATTGTCAAAAACTATATGACTGTTTATAGGAAGCATGTTAAGCTGAGATGAAATGGTCACAAACTCTTGCAAATTGTCTTCGAAAAAAGTCAAAGCACAAAGAACTAATGAGTACAAAAAATGTTCCACTTACTGCAGAAATACAATGCTGAAATTGAATACAAACTAGGAGGATTTGAGATTGAGCTCACATGTTTAGTCTGAAAAAAAGTAGAAGCAAGATTTGCTGTAAAAATAATTAGAAGTTGTTTGTGTAGTGACACAAATTCCAGTAACACAATAAAAGTTGAATGGGACTTTAATAAATTCAATTATTGTGAGAAGCCATAATGTCATGATGGCCACACAATGGAAAGAGTTTAAATCCTCTTGGAAAACCATATTATACTTTCAGAGAAGAGTTATCTTGCATATGTTTATTATTTAAGAATGAAAAAATAAGTATTTAAGAATGAAAAAATAAGGATTTCATCTTTGCTAATAAATCAGATGCTACTAGAAGTCCATGAGGATCAATTGGGAATATCCAAGTGTAAATAAAGAGCTAGGGATATCATGTATTAGCCCATTGTGATGGCAAAATTTATACATACAGTTCTGACTATGAACTTTGAGGCATGCACAAAACGCAAAATCAGAAAGACAAACTGACACCTTAGAAAATTCTGACAACCCCATAGATAAAAGTAGAACTAACTTGTTTTGGTGCAAAAAATTAAACTTCATGTTATGTATGGACTACTTATTCAAAATACTAACTGATGCAATTGAAGGGCAAAATTACTTTTTCAGTAATCAGTGTATTAAAGCCAGTTGTGAAATAGCTTGTAAAAATGTAATGCCCACCTCATTAAACATTTACTAATACCCTATGCTTCTTCTCCATCCTTTATATTGCTTTTATTCTGTTTGATTTTCAGTCTTAATAGATTATGGGGTTTGTATATATAAATGCATATATTACTCTTGTTTGCATATTATGGAAAGGTCTGCAGAGTTTTTATTTGTATCCTTCTTTTAACTAGTCTGCTTACCTGGTTGGTACTTTATATGATTTTAATTAAATTTAACAATAATCATATACTCCCACATCCCAGTTGTCAAGTTACTATAAACATTTTTTCAGTCCCCCTCTCTCTGAGAAAGGCAACTTATAACCCTCAACAGACCACCACAATTTTTACAACCCACATGAGGGTCCACACTCCCATCCACTTGATCTGATGAAGACCAGCAGCTAGCTAAAACTGCAGAACTTACCCAATGTGACCAATCCTCATATATTTCCATTTTGAAATTCAAAGATCAAACACGGTTTCTATTATGTCTATGATTTCTTTCTTATATCCCACAACCATCCCTACCTCTTAACATTCATTTTAAGCATACCTCATTATGAGTTTTAAAAAAGTCCATGTTCCTTACAATTTCAAATTGAAATAGCTTGTCACCCACATTCAATGATTTTTTTTTACTTTTATCTATGGTAAGTAATTCATCAAAAAAAGTTCTTGTGGGTAAAAAGTAACAGCTTTTAACAATCCTGTGAGCTTCTTAGTTGTTGTTGTCAGTAAGCTGTCAGGATGTACTTTTTGCTAATTTGTTCCACAATGTGAGAAATGATGTGAGAGGGGTTGTTACACATTTTGGAAATGAAAGGATAAGGCCTATGCCAGATATTAAGCCTGACACTTCTCCTTACCCCTCCACAATATGACTGAGCAGTACACTACACTTTTGGGCTTGGGGGGGGTTAGTTTTTATTCAGACTGCTGCAATGTAACTTTATCATAGCACTGTTCAATTAAGAAGTGAAGTTAAACACTTGCTCTGACATTAAGAATTGATCTGAAGAAGTCTGCAGCTGCTGAAAGATAAAACCACTTATCTTTCATCTTAGTGGTTTGATAAAATTTCCTTTTAGCTCATCCAAGAAGTATTTTTATTTTGATGTGGTTGGTGTGTTAGTATTTATAAATCGCTGAATTTCTGAACTTGTAATATTATGTAAAATATGAAAATTTGCATGTCAAGAGTGCAAACATTTTTCACATGCCTAAGGGTTTCATCATATTATTTAATTACCAAATTATCTACAATCATCATATTATTTAATTTCCAAAGTATCTACAATCACACAAATAGAGTGTAAGACTCAAGTTGCAAAAAGCATAGTGATGAAATGTGATGTATCAGTGTAGGCATTTATTAAACATTTCTATATAATAGAATGGATTTGTCTCCATTTTGCCAATTAAATAGAAGACAGGTGGAAGTAATACTTACATAACCATTTGCACTCTTCCCTCTAGGCAAGAGAATGTAAACTTGAGAAAATATAATTAAGGTGCAATTAATGTGGAACCAGTAATATGAAAGAAGTGCAAAAAACTACTTTATACAGGTTGTCGAAAGAACCAGTGGGACACTAGTTTAAAAATTAGGCAATAAATCTCTCATTCAAGGACAATAATTAGTCATTTTCAAAGTATGAGATCTTAATTCAAGGTGCCGATTTTTTATTATAAAGAAGACCACAAAGGCATCTACTAATGAGTCCATCTCAAAAATACTTGCCAGAGTCAGGTGGACAGATCCATTTCAGAACTGCCAAGCGCTGTGTCCAAGATGTCAGAGAGAAATTCTTCAGCTGATGCGATTTCCGGAAGTAAGAATTATGTAATATAAAAGCTTAATAGACATGTAACATTTACCTTCTCCTCCTCCTGTTGCTGCTGAGTACATTTAACTTAGGACAATACCTACTATAATAAATGCGGTAGATGCTACTGAATATGCATAATTTCAACAGTTACAGTGACACACTTTTTCTGATGCGATTTATTTATCCCATGACACTCATGGTGTGTGTGTGTGTGTATAATGTTCATGTTATTGTATAATAAAGTATAGACAGTATATTTTTACAAATGGTCTATTATTCTTTCTTCTAATAAAAAGCTGTATAGTATATGTTTAAATACTTACTCCTAAATTACATATGAGAGACATGTAAGTGGGAGGGCCTTCAGATTGTGGAGTTAAACCTCAGACATACAGTACCCATGCTTATGCCTCTGCTGTTGGGTACATACCTCTCAACCTCTTACAACAAGAAATTTGGACAAAACCTTAACTAAAAGTGGGGCAGAAGCCCAAAAATAGGAATACATTTTAAGTCTTGCTTTTACAAATTTAGAAAATTGATAGAATAACAGGTTTTGCATTAACATGAATTTTCTGAAGGATAAGAAGTCTGAAATCACATTTCTCATTATTTTTGAACTTCATTCTTTAATTATTTACCACAAATTTGCCAGAAAACCACAATTTTATGCACAATGGACCAAAAATATGAGGCCAAAATCTGGTCAATCTGCTAAAGTCTGTACAGTTGGATTGGGTAACCTATAAAAGTGTCTATTTCAGGAGGGTCTATGTTAAATATTAGAACATCCAAAATGTTCAATGTCACATGGTTGAGACCAAATGTTTGACATTTGGATGTTCGAATATTAAAGGGAAAAAAAAATGAAATAAGAAAAATACACCTTAACAGTGTGAGCAGGAGGGCAAGCCAGTTTTGTAAATGATTAGTTTAGAAGGATTTATTATTATTATTATTTTATTATTATTATTATATTATTATTTATTATTTCCTTGAGAAGCACGTATAGTACAGATACTTTGAACTGTGCATGTCTGTAAATGTACATTTTATTATTAATTTCTTTAGAAGCTATGCAAGATATTCTAAGCACTTTCTGCTGTGTTCAGGATAGAGTTGCAGAGCCTACATTTTACACACTGAGTAAGATGTAAATAAGTAACTCATGGAAAAGAAATGATGAACCATTATTGAGAATGAGGTTTGGAAGACATAAACTTTCAGTTCTGCCAAGATGCTTAAATCACAATTGTTTCAGTACATACCAATAAGCATATGCAGCCTTTGAAGGCAGTTTAGAGCATTGTGTTTTAATAAGTTAAACTACCTTTTCTTTTGTTCTGTTTTAACACCTGTGCTTTAGAACTCTTTGCCAGTCCTTACTCAGGCCACCAACAAACAATTTGTAGAAATAAAAGGTTCGATTTGTATGTGGTTCACCCATAAAAGTTGAATGACTGCTTTATGAAGGGCTTGTTACAGAGATTGGTGCCGTTAAATATCCAATCTCCACAAGCTGCATTCATTTTAGCCAACTTTCACACATCACTGGGAAAGCACAGGTTTTCACTGCTTTGTCCACTGGCAAGTATATCCTTATAACAACTGTTAATGGATTTCTAGTGAAAGCACCCTATAACCTGCATGTCTCAAGCCCTTTCTTCAGGATTCTTCAATGGCAAAACACACCAATGTTATCTTAACAGTTGTAGAAAATGTATGGAAATGTGTGAGCAACAAACCCATCACCCATGTCGATTCTGTGCCTACTTATCACTGCACACACTGTATTCGTTGACCAAACATACTGCTTTCAGACGGATCTTCTACAGACACCCCCTTAATTCTTGCTATTTACAACTCATTTAAAGTTTCACCACAATGGTGGTACTTCTGCCTACATGAGCCTTAACTCAAAACTGTTACTACTACATTGCAATGCTATATTTTGTTCCACATAAACCATATAATATACACCAGCTTAACATGACAGAATATACACCAGCCAAACACATTAATAAAACACAAGACAAAACACTTGATATCTTGAATTCTCACAGCATTTTCTCACCAAGAAAATCAACCTAAATTATTAGAACCACATTGATCATTTCACATCTTTGTCCTTATTCTCAGTATCATACAGACTGCTGTGCAGTAACCTCTCTCTCTCTCTCTTACAGAGCTTAAACAGCTACTAGCCTCTCAGACCTACTACACATCCACAAATCCAATGGAGGAATTAACACCACTCAAAAGCTTAATCTCTACGGTAACATAATAGAACATGTTAGTGGGATAGATATGTATCATAAAGAATTAGACTTCTTTGGAATCACCTTCTCAACATAAAATAAAGTGCTTCTCTTACTTTACTGAAAAGTAATCTGGACAGATGGATGAAAAATAGAAGTTATGTTCTTACCATAACGTTCCATGTTAGTTGTCTTCTTCTCGCCTTCTTCTTGCTGGATGGGTTCGGAGCCGACCTCAGCTCCGACTCGGCCACTCTAAAAGCTCGAGAGTTGGTTCCACCGGCTCGAGGCTCCCCTTATATCCCACAATGCTAGGCGTGAGTTACCTCAGATCTCGTTTGTAAGCTAACCCCAGCTTATAATAGTATGAGAATAACTATAACAAAGTCCACCTCTAACCAGGGAGAAGAAGGGTGACCTATATCCTCATCCAGGAAATATGCACAACAGCATATGCCTAATAAAAGAGGTGGTAGAAAGAGAGGTCACAATCACAACTCCTCTAGGTCTGTCCAGGCCAGGGGGCAGGAGGGTGGGACGAAGAAGAAGGCGAAGAAGACAACTAACATGGAACGTTATGGTAAGAACATAACTTCTATATGTTAAGTTGTCTATCTCGCTTCATTCTTGCTGGATGGGACCGGCCCCTAGCACCTTATCCCGGGTGGCCTAACGGAACAGACTTCTGAGAACAGTGGAACCAAAGTTAGCTCTATGCCTAGAAGCTAAATCCAACTTATAATAAGAAATGAAAGTGTGAGGAGTAGCCCAAGTAGCCGCTGCACAAATGGTGTCAATAGGCAGTCTGTCTTGGAAGGCTAAAGAAGTAGCCAAAGCTCTGGTGGAATGGGCCTTAGGTTTATTAGGCAGCTTTTGGTGTCTAATTTCATATACAAGGGAAATCAGAGATGTTAGCCATCTAGATAATGATACCTTTGAAACTGAAAGTCCCTTTCTGCCTTCTGCATAGGAGACAAACAGCTGGTCAGATTTTCTGAATTGTTTTGTTCTATCCAAATAGTACCTCAACTGACGATGAACATCTAGCCAGTGTAATTTTTGTTCAGACCTATTGGAATATTCTGGAAAAAAGACAGGGAGGTCAATGCTTTGATTTAGATTTGACGTCGAGACTACCTTAGGCAAAAAGGACGGGTTCGTTCGTAAGGATACCCTGTCCTTATGAAACAATAGATAAGGAGGTCGACAGCTGAGTGCTTGAAGTTCTGAAACTCTTCTAGCTGAAGTAATAGCTACCAGAAAGAGAGTCTTCCATGATAGCAATTTTAAAGAACAGGAGGCTGCAGGTTCGAAAGGGGGAAGAATAAAAGAAGTAAGAACTAAATTTAGGTCCCAAGGAGAAGGAGGATTTCTTATAGGAGGTCTGAGAAGAAAAACTCCTTTCAAAAAGGCTTTGCAAAGCTTGTGGGACATTAAGGCAGACTCAGAAATACCCACATGAAAGTTAGAAATAGCTGCCAATTGAACTTTAAGAGTAGAGGAGATGAACCTGCATGGAAGAGTTCAGCTAGAAAATCAAGGACTATTTGGATGGAAGCAGTGAAAGGATCTATGTCCCTTCCTTGAGCCCAATATGAAGCGTTCCACTTACTCAAATAAATCTTCCGAGTGGAAGATTTATGGGAAGCTATCAAAATATCTCGAATGGAGTGAGATAATTGAGGAAGCCTGGCTAAGGTTGGAACTGGAGGAACCAAGCAGTGAGGTTCAGAGAGGGGAGGGAGCGATGTAACTGACCCGACTGATGGATCAAAAGATCTGGAACTAGGTTCAGATGCCAAGGTCGCTCCAATAGAAATTGATGTAGAAAGGGGAACCACACCTGTCGAGGCCAGTAAGGAGCAATGAGGATCAATGAGGCCTTCTGAGCGATAGCTTTCTGTATCACTTGAGAGATTAGTGGGAAGGAGGAAATGCATACAGAAGTCCCGGGCCAAACTTGGACTAGAGCGTCTCTGCTGGGTTGGCCTGGTAAAGGGAATAGAGTGAAATAATCTCTGCACTTGCTGTTTTGGGGAGTAGCAAAAAGATCGCAGCAAGGCTGACCCCACTTGAGGAAAATTTCTCTCACAACAGTCTTTCAGAGACCACTCGTGAGGCATGAGGATAGCTCTGCTCAACTTGTCCGCGATTTGATTGGACTTCCCGGGGATGTGCGTTGCTATCAGAAACCGCTGAGAAGAAATCGCCCATTGCCACAATCTGAGTGCTTCTCGACACAGGGGGTAGGACCTGGTTCCGCCTTGTTTGTTGATGTACCACACTACAGACATATTGTCTGTCTGGATTGCAATCGTTCCCAAGGGAAGAGAGTCTTGAAGGGCTTGCAACGCTAAAAGCACTGCTCTCATCTCCAGAACATTTATGTGCAAGTGGCATTCGTTTGGTTGCCATGTGCCCTGGACCGTCCTGCCCTGATAATGCCCACACCCGATCAGGGAGGCGTCCGTTGTCAGAGTAGCAACTGGAAGGGGTGGAACAAAGGGTCTTCCCAACAAGAGCTGAGGGGAAGACATCCACCACATGAGATGATTTCTGCACGCGTGATCATAATGGTGTGGGACATTGGAAGTTGCTGGTATGACCATTGTGTAAAGAGCATCCATTGAAGGATTCGCATGTGGAATCTGGCTAATGGAAGCAGAGGTATGGCCACCGCCATAATTCCCAACACTTTCAGCACTAACCTGGCTTTGATTCTGTTGTTGTTGAAAAGGAGTGAGACCAGTTTGTGTATGTCTGTTATTCTCTGATCTGTTAGTCTCGCAGACATGTCTACTGTGTCTAGATTTAGCCTATGAAGGTAATAGTGCGACAAGGCGACAAAACAGACTTTTCGCAATTTATTGAAATGCCTAACTTTTGACAAATGCGAAAGGTGTAATCCCTGGCCATCAGAAGGAGATGCTTGGTGGGAGCTGTGAGGAGCCAGTCGTCCAAATATGGAAACACCTGGAATCCTTGTCGTCTCAGGTGAGAAGCTACCACTGCCATGCATTTGGTAAACACCCAGGGGGCAGTGGTGAGACCAAAGGGCAGGGCCCTGAACTGAAAATGACTGGTTCCCAGCCTGAAGCGGAGGAATGTTCTGGAGCGCCTGTTCATTTTATGTGATAGTACGCATCCTGAAGGTCTATAGAGCACATCCAGTTTTCTTTTCCCAATAGGGAAGGATGGACTGCAGCGTGACCATCCGAAATCTTGTTTTCTTGACTGATCTGTTCAAGATACTGAGATCCAAAATTGGTCTCCAGTCCCCTGTTTTCTTTGGAACTAAAAAGAACCTTGAGTAGATTCGGATCCTTGCTGGTCTGCTGGAACTGGCTGAATTGCTCTTTTGCAAGCAGCTTTGAAATTTCCAAAACCGCTAGATCCCTTTGAGCGGGTGGAACATCTGGAAGGGATTTTTGATTGGTTCGAATGCGAAGAAAGGGGATAGAATAGCCTTCGAAATGACGGACTGTACCCATTTGTCTTGAGTCAGGGATAGCCAGGCTTCTGGGTACAGTGACAATCTTCCCCGACTGCCTCGAGGTGGGCAGTCGGGCAACACCTCAGGGATGCTGAAAGGGCTTATCAGAGAAGGCTTATCGACTGCGCTGGTTCTGCTGGAGCCCCTGCCTCGAGGGCGATGTCTACCATTGTTATTCCCGCCTCTGCCTCTGGCGGGAAACGACTTTTGCGTCAGGCGAAGTCCCTTGAGATTGTTTACGGAACCACATTTTCCCACTTTTCTGGCCTTTGGGGTAAGGCCTAGAAGGAGTAGAAAAACGGACTCCGACGCCAGAAAGAGTCTTGCCATCAGTCTCGCACCTAGTCAAGGTTTCTTTCACTTGAGGACCAAAGAGAGATGATCCATCAAACGGGGAATTAGTGAAAGACGTCTTGAAGGGGTCCGCAAAATTGCATAGCCGCATCCAGGCATGCCTACGTAAGGCCACACCCGTCCCTGCGGCCCTACTCGCTCCATCAGCTGCATAAGAAAGGAGGCGCATGGAGGAGTTAGCTATGGAGTTAAGGGTAGCCAGCTGAGTGTTCATCTTATCTTGAAAACCCATAGCTGTAGGGTCCTTCAACATGTCACTCGCTTCTTTAATCAAGTCCCTTTGAAGACGAGTAAAATGGCACAGGTAGTTCAGCGAACGCATAGCAAATGTCGCTGACGAGAACATCCGCTTCCCGTACCTGTCCATGGACCTAGATTCCTTGTTAGGTGGATGGACAGGTACTGAAGGATCAGCTAGTTCCTTCTTAGTGGCAGCAGCTACCACCATAGCATCCACAGAGACTCCTTTTGTCAAGAACTGTTTGTCTGCTGGTGCCGTTATGAATTTTGAGGGTCTCCTGGGAGTGGGGTCCACTGAATCAGGAGCCGACCATGCCTTTTAGCTACCACCTGCATGAGGGGGTCAAGGGGAGACACCCAGGAGGTGGAAGGACGAGAGCCAAACGCCTCAAGGTACACAGATTCATCCTCCGAAGGGTTGAGGGCTGGCCAATTTCCCCTCTGTTTGAGGATTTCGAGAATGTCTGCAAAAGAGACATCTTCAGAAGGGGAACGGGGAACCCTCGAATCATCTAAATCTGTGTCAGATGTGATGGATTCAGGTGAGTCAATGTGTTTCCTCTTACAGTTCCTCTTCCGAGGGGGCTCTTCTGACAAATCAGGAGAGGCCTCGAAGAGGATGAAATCCCACAGGGGTTCCTGAGGAGCTGGCTCTCTGCGGTCCGGGATGAGGGAGTGAGTCGACTTGACCTGAGGCACCGTGAGGGAGGGGCGGATGGAGCCGACTGTGGAGTAGAGCCAGGCTCTAACACACTCCGCATGACCTCGAACGCACCCCTGTCAGGCAGAGCCAGAGGTCCCGCTCCGAGAAGCTGAGAACCTCCCTCGGCACCGACAGTGATGGCTCCGAGGCCGATGTCGGAGCCAAACTCACCAGCCAAGCTCCGAGAGGAAGAGCAGGGTCGGACAAGGGTCCGATGCCACTCACCCTCGAGCCGACGAGGGAAGTTCGGCGCCGAGATTCTTGAAGAAGAAATCGGAGCCGAACGGAGCCGAAGACATCTGTATCGGCTCCGACGCTACCACAGTCTCGGTTCAAGCCCGGCCCGAGCTCAACGGAGTCGGAGGAGGAACATATTGATGGACAGGGGCAGGCATCGACTGATGAGTCGGGCTCTGAAGCATTTGGGCCAGTGCCTCGGACTTAAGAAGTCGACTCACTACCCTCTGAAGGTCATGATCCGACAGCCTCGATGACCTAGAGGAGTGAGATTTATGGCTCCGTTCAGACAGCAGAGGAGATGCTGGAGCCGAATGAACGGAGGCAAGGGATGGTGACCTAGATCTCTTCCTAGATGTCGGCTCCGAAGGTCTGGTCGGAGCCGACAAGAATTTTACCTCGGCTCCAGCCGGAGCCGAGGGAACCACAGAAGTGACTCATCGGCTCCAGCCGGAGCCGATGCAGACATAGGTTTTGTAGCTTTAGGTCTCGGCTCAGTAGCTGGAGCCGAGACCTAGAAGCCTTGGAGGGCTTCCCAGAGACAGAAAGGGAATCCTCAGGCTTAAGTAGACCCCTTAGGATCAACTTATTCTTTCTTTCCTGCAGGACCCTGGGGCTGAAGCCGTGGCATACAGCACAGGAGTCCTGCAGGTGCAAAGGCCCCAGGTAGACACAAGAAGTGTGACCGCCTGTCAGAGACATTTTCTGACAGCACGCATCACACTTCTTGAAGCCTGAGACCTTTGTGTCTTTAGACATCCTAGACAAGAAAGTGTAACCGCACACACTCAGTCAGACACACTGATTACACTTATCTTATTTTAAAACTCAAAAATAAAACAATTAACTAAAAGTTTTAATTAAGAGCAACACACACACACCACTAGAATGGGGAAGGCCAGAAGGCCCGAGAGAGAACTTTAAGTTCTTGTGGGAAAAAACGGATTTTCGAAAAACAGGGGTAGAAATCCACTAAACTAAGGGAAAAGTAGTTAAACTTAAAAATATAGGGGTTTAAGTATTCTAATTTTACAGAAAATACACTTACCAACAAGCCGGTAGAAAACCAACACCTCGATCGCTGTAGCGGCAAACGAGATCTGAGGTAACTCACGCCTAGCATTGTGGGATATAAGGGGAGCCTCGAGCCGGTGGAACCAACTCTCGAGCTTTTAGAGTGGCCAAGTCGGAGCCGAGGTCGGCTCCGAACCCATCCAGCAAGAATGAAGGCGAGATAGACAACTTAACATCTACAAATTCATCCCTATTGAAAAATCACTGTACCTTATAGGAAGGGGTAATGTAAATATTCCAGTGCTCTGGATTATTTTGTATTTAAATTACAAGTGTAAAAATGTCATGAGAATACATGGCTAAGCTTCTAAAGATAGTTTAGGGTCAATAGTGTAGTAAGAACCTATAAACCAATAAAAAAAAGGTAAAAAGTTATGTCCATGTAACTACATACTTATTCCTTATAACACATTACACACACATGTTATTAAAACACTTTTTATAAATATCACACAGATGTACATAGCACAAATGTAAACAGTACATTAAATCTGTCAACCGCTGTAAATTTCGAATGCATACCTTTTTACACAAATCAGATATAGTTACTTCAACTTATTTTAGCAATAATAAACAATTTTTATTTAATTACACATCCCATAATATAATGTTGTGCCACTTAATTTACTTTATCTTTTTTGTCACCCAGGTATTATTTTGTACGGGTTCATATTAGAACGAAGAAAACACATTTTGTCAAATGTGTTTTCGTTGACCCATGTAGGGCGAACAGGCAAAACAGAGAAGTGGCTGTTCAGTGAATTCTTTCCATGGGAAAGAAGTTGCTTGACCTCTTTGTTGCTTTGCCTGTCCCGGAGTGTAGTGTGGTCCCTTTTCCGGTATAGCTCCCTAGCGTGATTGTGCAACAGTTACTGACCTTAGGGTTAGGGTGCGGGTTAAGGTAAGTGCATATGTATGAAAGTGTTTACTGTTTTTTATTTTGCATTAGATGTATGGTTGAGTTACATGTGTGTGTGCTTTTAGCCATTTACTTTTGTTTTTTGGGGGGGTAAGATTAGGGTTAATTTAAGTGCATTTGTGTTTGGAACTGTTTATGTAAATGTGCGAGAGTTACTGACCTTAGGGTTAGGGTGCGGGTTAAGGTAAGTGCATATGTTTTAAAATGTTTACTGTTTTTTTTTTTTTTTTTTTTTAGATGTATGGTTGGGTTACGTGCATATGTGTATTTAGTTGTTTACTGGTTTTTGGGGGGTATAATTAGGGTTAGGGTATGTGTGTATGTGTTTGGAAGTGTTTCATATTTTTTTTTTTGGGGGGGGGTTGGAACAGCAATTTCTTTCCCCAGGAAAGAAATCGCTGTTCTGCGGTTTCTACATTTTCAGCGTTCACTGAATATGTGTTGATGTAACACCGTTCACTGTTTTCAGCGGTCGGTGTTATAATATGAACCCTTTTATACACACTTTACACAGAGTCAAGCCCAGAGCAATTCTTATCCAGTAAAAATTTCAAAAAGTTAAAGATAATTCAAATAAATGAAAGAAGTATCTGCAATAAAGTAACAAATTTCTGCATCTTGGTCTCATTTCTAAAATTCAGTATCCTATATTTCTCAGAAACATGGTTTAAGCTACATATCCTCTGCTATGATTTTATCATACCTGAATATACACGTTTTAAAAAGGCTATAGCAGCAAGAGATCTGCAGAGGTACTGATACCTGCAAACAACACAGTAAGTGCATTGCTTCATCTTATACAACTACTTGCCATATCAGGAAGACTATGTCTAACTCACAGCTGGCTATTATAAACAATTGCATTTATTTAATTTATTTTGAATTTAATTTCTTAACTAAAGTAGAGCACTGATCCCCATTCTTTCCTCTCAGCCTGGGAGAAAACACAATATAAACATGCATTATATGTATACTGAATATCAATGTTCGCTTGAGGGTGCAAAGACATGTAAAAATATACATGCACAGAGGGGGAAACAAAGTTGACATGTTGAAAGAATCACAATGAAAACTAGAGGGAGGGCAAGGTAGGAAAAGGTTACACTATATAACCAGAGAGAAAACACTTGCATTGTCCTGTAGTCTTGTAATGAGCTTTTAGTTCTGCTTGCATAATGGAGTAAGAGAAATATATTTTAAGAAAAGCAGAGAGAAAGAAATGTCCATAGTTTAAGACCAAGGATGGAGAAAGCATAGCCTGTGCACTGATGCCTAGATTGGAGAGACAACCTAAGTGATTAAGATTTCTAAGACTGCCTGCTGTTGCATCTGTGAATAGCCTAGAAGCTAGTTAAAGGAAAGGTCTCATTCTTGAGAAGTTGAAACAGCTGAAAGGCAAGTATTAGTGTTCTCAATTATTTTGCCATGGTGTTCATTTCTTGGAGATGGAATGACACATTTGCATATGGCATTTGATATGTATTGAATGGTGAAAAATAGAAGTTATGTCCTTACCATAACGTTCCATGTGGAGTGTTCATCTCGCCTTTGTTCTTACACATGGGTTCGGAGCCGATCCTCGGCTCCGTGTCGGCCGCTTGCAAGCTCTGCATCGAGAAGAAGCTCGAGACAACCTAATACCCACAATCCCCCTCTGCCTTTACCTCAGATCTAGTTTGCAAGCAAACCAGTAGTCAGAGAGAGCACACTCATGCTTACATCACATATGCACAGAACTAAGAGTCTATATATATATATATATATATATATATATATATATATATATATATATATACACATACACATATATATACATGTCAACTATATACACAACAACTGCAATGCAGAAGCAGAATGCCCCAGGCCAGGCACCAAAACTGAACGTTCTTCCTAAGGGCGGGAGGGTGGGAATGTAAGAACAAAGGCGAGATGAACACTCCACATGGAATGTTATGGTAAGGACATAACTTCTATATGTGATAGTGTTCAATCTCGCCATTTGTTCTTACACATGGGTAGCGTCCCTAGCTCCTTGTTCCTGAGGAACTCACGGAAGGACGTTCTTGAGCACAGTGGAACCAAAGGTTGCCCTGTCCCTAGAAACCTTGTCTACCTTATAATGAGAAATGAATGTATGTGGCTTAGACTAAGTAGCAGCCGCACAAATAGCGACTAGTGGTAGGCGGGCTGCATGAGCCAGGGATGTAGACACTGACCTTGTGGAATGTCCTTTGGGTTTGTGCAAAAGAGTTTGATTTGAAGAATCATAGACATAGATGATACAATCAGTTAACCACTTAGAAAGAGTTCTTTTGGTAACCGCTACTCCTTTCCTGTTATCAGCAAAGGCTACAAAAGTTGATCAGTTTTTCTGTGATCTTTTGTTCTATCCAAGTAAAACCTTAGCTGTCTGTGAACATCTAATTTGTGCAACATATACTCCATTTTATTGGAGTGATTCTTGAAGAAAGTGGGTAATTCAATGGACTGATTAATATTATTAATAGAACAAACTTTAGGAAGGAAGGATGAATTAGTGCGAAGAGACACTCTGTCAGAGTGAAAGATCAAATAAGGGTGCTTAATGGAGAGAGCTTGAAGTTCAGATACTCGCCTAGCGGATGTAATGGCTACCAAAAAGAGAGTCTTCCATGACAAAAATTTCAATGGGCAAGAGGAGGCTGGTTCAAAGGGGGGCAGCATTAACTTAGATAACAATAAGTTTAGACTCCAAGGTGACGAGGAGATCTAATTGGTGGTCTAATATGAAAAGCCCCTTTTAAAAAGGCTTTACAAAGTCTGTGGGCCATAACAGGAGCCCCACATTCTTCCACATGGAAATTAGAAATGGCAGCCAATTGAACTCTTAATGTGGCAGGAGAAGCACCCTGATGGAACAAGTCTGTTAAAACTCTAATATTTTATTCAAAGGAGCTATAACAGGGTCCACTTGCTGTGTATTCGCCCAGAATACAAAGCGCTTCCATTTACTAGTATATGTTTTAGTAGTGGAAGCTTTATGAGAAGCCACTAATATACTCTGAACTGCAGGCGAAAGAAGATCAGACCTGGCTAAGTTAGAATTGGAGCAGCCAAGCTGCTAGATGGAGGGACAAGAGCGGGTGAGGAGCCCCTGACGAGTGAGTCAATAGATCTGGCTCTGGGTCCAGGATCCAGGGTCCCCGAATGCAGTGTGTCATCAGGAAGGGAACCAAATTTGACGAGGCCAGAATGGGGCAATGAGGATTATTGTCCTGTGTAGGTTTTTGGCTTTCTGGAGAAGCTTTGATATCAGGGGGAAGGGAGGAAATGCGTACAGGAGTCCCGGGGGCCAATCGTGAATCAGTGCGTCCCTGGGGACTTCCCCTGGAGGGGGTAATAGGGCAAAGTAGCTCCTGCATTTGGCGTTCATTGGAGACGCAAACAGATCGCAGGAAGGCTGGCCCCACGTGCGAAAAATCTTTTTCGCAATTGACTGTTTAGGGACCACTCGTGCGGTAACAGAATTGCTCTGCTCAGCCTGTCGGCTATGACGTTGGATGACCCCGGGATGTGCGTTGCTATCAGAAAGCGACCCGTGGACTCCGCCCATTGCCAGATTCTCATGGCCTCTCTGCATAGCTGATAGGACTTGGTTCCCCCTTGCTTGTTTATGTACCAGACTACCGACATGTTGTCCGTCTGAACTGCAATAGTTCCCAGAGGAAGAAGGGGAGCAAAGTGTTGCAACGCTAGAAACACTGCCCACAACTTTAGAACATTGATGTGCAGATTGTACTCTAAATTGGTCCATTCGCCTTGGACTGTCTGTCCCTGAAAGATGCCCCCCCACCCTATCAGGGAAGCGTCCGTGGTCACCGTAACTGTCGGCGTGGGTAGCACAAATGGTCTCCCCTTGGAAAGGTTGCACGTCTGAAGCCACCAGTTTAGGTGTGTTTTGCATGTGTTCGTTATAAGAATCTCGTGTGTTAGAGGTAGTTGTTGGAACGACCATTGTGCAAACAGTAGCCATTGTAGGACTCTCATGTGCAGCCTTCCCAAGGGTATTGCAATAAGAGAAGCTGACATGAGACCCAAAACCTTCAGTACCAGTTTTACTGGGGATTTCCTGGACAAGAGAAGAAGGCGTATGTGAGTCTGAAGTGAAAGTATCCTTTCTGGAGGAAGTCTTAGAATTAACTGATGTGTATTTAATTCCGCTCCTATGAATAAGATACTCTGTGACGGCTGTAGTAAGGATTTTCCGAAGTTTACGGAAATTCCTAGGTGAATACACAGTTGAAGAGTATAGTCTCTGGCCTGTACTAGTTGACGCTGGGTGGTGGCAGAAAGGAGCCAGTCGTCCAGATACGGAAACACCTGGAATCCTTGGCGTCTCAAGTGAGACGCTACCACTGCCATGCATTTGGTGAAGACCCTGGGGGCTGAGGTCAGACCAAAGGGCAGGACTCGAAACTGAAAGTGACTGGCACCCAGCTGGAAGCGCAAATGATCTCTGGATGCCCTGGCCATTTTGATGTGGTAGTATGCATCCTTCAGATCTATTGAGCACATCCAGTCGTCCTTCTGTAAGAATGGAAGGATCGATTGAAGCGTGACCATTCGAACTTTTCTTTCTTGACGAAGGTATTGAGGTCGCTTAGGTCCAGAATGGGCCTCCAGTCCCCTGTTTTCTTTGGAACTAAAAAGAACCTTGAGTAAGTCCCGAATCCTTTCTGGTCCGCTGGGACTGGTTGGATGACTCTTTTTCTAGCAGCTTTGAAATTTCTATAGCTGCTGGCTCTCGAGATGGGGCGTACATCTGGGAGTCTTTTCTTTGGAATGGGATGGGATAGAAAAGGTATATTGTAACCTCTGGTAACCACGCTTTTTACCCACTTGTCTGTAGTTATGTTTTGCCAGGCCTGAGGGTATAAAGCTGCGACCCCGACTGCCTCCAGAGCAGGACAGTCGGGCCTCCTCTCAGGAGTGCTGGAAAGGTTTACCAGGGAGTGTATCCCTGTCCCCTTGATTCTGCGGACCCCCTCTGCCGCCAGGGCGGTGTCTTCCACCTCTGCCCCCTCCTCTGCCTCTAGAAGGGGCATCACCCTGTGTGCCTGGGAAAGATCCTTGGGGTTTTCGAAACCACATTTTTCCACCACGTTGCCCTTTAGGGTACGGTCTGGTTGGGGTGGAAAAACGGACTCCGACAGCAGACAGAGTCTTTCCCTCCTGCTCACACCGGGTAAGGGTCTCCTTTACTTTGGGGCCAAAAAGAGTGGCACCGTCAAATGGGGCGTTAGTAAAGGAAGACTTGAAGGCTTCCGCAAATGAACATAAGCGCATCCAGGATTGTCTGCGAAGAGCAATCGCTGAAGCTGCTGCCCTACTCGAACCTTCGGCTGCGTAAGAGATCAGCCTCATGGATGAGTTCACAATGGATGTAAGGGTATTAAGTTGCGCTGTCACTTTCTCTTAGACAGCAGCATCTGTAGTACCCTGGAGGGTATCTCCCAACTCTTTGACTAGATCCCTCTGTAGTCGTGTAAAGTGGGTCAAATAGTTCAGGGATCGCATGGAAAAAGCCGCTGAACTAAAAATGCGCTTCTTATACCTGTCCATAGTCCTAGAATCTTTATTAGGGGGATGGACAGATGAGGAAGATTCCGACATCTCCTTTTTCGTGGCCGCTGCCACCACCATAGCGTCCACTGGAACTCCTTTTGTTAAGTAAGTCTTGTCCTGGGGTGCAGTGATATACTTATTGGGTTTCCTTGGGACTGGTTCCACTGTGTCAGGAGCCTCCCACGCTCTTCGAGCAATAAGTTCCATTAATTCATCGAAGGGCGGAGTGACCCAGGAGGAGGAAGGGCGAGCACTGAATGCCTTCAGCAAGACTGACTCATCCTCAGAAGGGGGGAAGGACTGCCAGTCACCTCTCTGTTTCAGGATCTCCAATATGTCAGAAAAAGAGACATCTTCTGAAGGTGACTTAGGGGACCCTTCTGACTCATCTAAGTCAGTATCGGATGTCAAGGATTCTTGTGGAGAATCTAAGTGTCTCCTCTTACACAATCTTTTCCTAGGGACTTCTTCGTGGGGAGCATCCGAAGAAGCCTCCGAGGAAGAGGGGGCACCCTCCAGGGGTGGCTGAGACACCGGTGCTCGACGCTTGGATGTGGCCGTGGGTGCAGAGGAGGATAACGCCCTTTATGGGGAGGAGAGGTTGCTTCTACTGATGTGGTTGTCTGGGTAGACAACACCTTCCTCATTAGATCGAAGCCCCGGTCCCGAGTCGAAGAATCTCCGGTTCAAGAAATGGGAAGAATCCCGAAACAGGCATCAAGGCATCGACCCGAGGACGGAGCCAATCAATCCGCGCCGAGGCCCCGAGGGCAAGAGTCGGAACCGAAACGTCGGTTCGACTCTCGCCCCGGGAACCAAGGACAGATCGTCGGCTCCGAGACTCCGGTACCGGATCCGACGGAGTCGAGGTGAGAGGAACAGACCGAGAAAGGGACGGTTCTGGACCCGAGGGCTCCACAATCAGAAGATCAACCTCTTCCGGCTCCAAAGACTGGACAGGTCTCGGAGGAGGAATGGATGGAGACAATGGGAGGCCTTCAAGTTTCGACACCAACTGGGTGGAAACTGAAATAAGTTTGGATAGGGCCGAATGCTCCAATAACTTCTGCACCACACGATCCACATCAACATCGGAGAGCTTAGAAGAAGAACGGGTCGAAGGAACCGAAGACGGAGCCGACCTCAATAGAGTCGAGGGAGGGAGCTCCATCACCGGTTCCAAGACTCGAGGCTCAGGAACTGATACCAGTTGAACACTCGGCCCCGAAGTCTGTGGAACCGGTGATCTAACTTTACTCGAAGAGCTCGGAGCCAATGACTTGGGCTCCAACGTCTTCGATTCCTTCGAGGATTTGGATGCCTGGTCTGAAGCATCCAGAGCCTCCTGAAAGGAAGGTTTTAATAACCCCCTGTCCATGAGTTTCCTGCGCCTATCTGTCATGACCCTCCCACTAAAAGAGTGACAAATTGAACAGTCCTCTTGTAAGTGGAGAGGGCCAAGGCAGTAGACACAGGAACTATGGTTGTCAGTAACTGACATTTTTTGGCCACACTGGCAACGTTTAAAGCCTGATTTAATTTTCTCAGACATCTTACAGGAAAGAGAAAAGTCAAGTCCAGTATAAGAGACAAATCCAATAGAAAAAAGTCAAATCCGATGTATATGTCAGTCCGGTTGTCAAATTTAAGTAAGGGGTGATAGGCCCAGAAAAACTCTAACCAGTTAAATAAACTTAACGGTACTGAGAAATTCTACCTACACACACACATACACTATGTATACCAAAAGGTACTTTTAGAACAAATTTTTCTAAAATATAACAAAAATAAAGTTATATCTTATCTCAAGATGCTCGAGCTAGATCCCAGCGATGCGAATGCAGCAGCGGCAAACTAGATCTGAGGTAAAGGCAGAGGGGGATTGTGGGTATTAGGTTGTCTCGAGCTTCTTCTCGATGCAGAGCTTGCAAGCGGCCGACACAGAGCCGAGGATCGGCTCCGAACCCATGTGTAAGAACAAACGGCGAGATTGAACACTATCACATCATTAATTCAGAGGAAGAAGATATCAGAGGCAGACTATGTTTTAGCTGATCCAGTAAAATACCTTTACCTATGACATTCCTACATGGTCTGGAAGAAGAGGAGAGATACTGTTAATCCAGAATATAAGAGAGAAAGAGTGTGTGTGTGTGTGTGTGTGGTTACGTGCGCATGTGTGTGTAGTCCAGGTAGAGATGGTAATTTAGGAAGTGGCCCAATCAAATTTTCAGTAATGTTATTCAGAGGATCAATGATTTGTAGAGGTCTAGAGATAGAAGTAATCTTCAGTGCTATAAGCATTGTTTTTGTTTTAGAGCAGTTAAACAGTCTATCACTGTCCCACTGAATAAGGTCATGAAAATCTGCCTGGAATTGGATTTTAAGACAGGAAACAATGGCTGGAGCAAAATAGGACAATGTCATAAGCATAAAGCAGGGGGGAAATATTGGGAAAGTCAACAGGAAGCTTGTTAATGTAGATAGAAAAAGGAGAGCAGTGCCAAAATGCATCCTTACAAGACAACTCTCTGCAAAGAAACTGATGGAGAGGTTGGTACCAGAATAGATCATTGGGGATACCCTTCTGTGGAGGGAGTGATAGGTTGATAAGTTAAGATTCATTGAAAAGTGGTAGTTAAAAAGGTGATTTTTGAACCTGAGCAGTGTGTCATCACTAATGACAATTTCAGTGAGATGGACTAGTAACACAGAGTGGTCAATGAGATCAAAGACTCTGGTGGGGTCAATAAAAATGGCACCAGCAATTAGGCCATTGTCTATTCCATGAAAAATGCTGTCACTGAATACAGAGATACCTGTGCATGTACTGAGATCAGACCAAAAGCTAGGCTGATTTTGCGAGGAAATGTGCTACTGGTCAATGTATTGAGTGAATTGCAAGAAAAGGAACTTTCCAAAATCTTTCCTAGAACAGTGATAATTTGAAAATACATATTGGCTGCATCTACTCAAAGCTAAACTTAAGAAGGGGTCTCTACAATTCTTCTGTAGAAGCCATCATTCTCGCAGACAATATCCTTTGGAACCCAAATAGAAAATATAACCAACATGATAATGTACAAGCAAACTGGTTTCACACAAAATGTATATATTCCAGCTTATGAACAGTGCAAAAGCCTTGCACCATGGTGCACAGCTTAATACTTCTGTACCATGAGGCCGCTCCCCAACCCCTTATGTCGGCTTTATTCACTGTGTTCCTCCCTGTTTCTACATAGTTTGACTTAAACTTTGACAACTGTATTGGCATTCATGAATTCATTCTGGACTCTATTCTTTTGCCTTTCTATAGGCAAAAGATGGCCTATTAAGGTAGGTATTGGTAAGGGGATTAAGCACATGGAATTTGTTTGCCTTATAAACTACAGGGTTCTATGAACTCAATTAAATGAGCTACTTTTCCTTGGGTAAGGTCTGAGATCAGACACTTATATACTAACATGGGATAAGTATAAAGCTGAAAGCAGTTTAGATTATTATAATCGGTGCTATTTCTGTAAGAATGGTTATAAAAGTCGATAAAACAAATAAAGCAAATCTCACTTTCCTAAAACAGCATCTTAAGCAGCAAGAACATAAGCCAGGGATGACTAATTCCAAACTGCCTATTGAACACTTTGCTAATTTCTTTTGCAATCATCGTAGTTGCTTAGAAATTATAAAAGGTGGATGGAGCCCCCTACATGGAGAATATCACTGCAGTGTCCTGACTGAAGCAAGATATGTTGTTGGACAGCCAAAGTTCTGATCAGCACATTTTTGTAAAAATTGCTGAATATGAAGTATTGCTCACCGGTGCTCAGAAGTATTAGAATAAAAACATACAGCAGATCTCTAAAGTTCATCCCAAGAGCATAAACTATGTCATTCCACTACAAGCAATCCAGGGTAATTCCAGAGCCTTTTCAGTTTTAAGACTTCAAGTCTGGAATACACTCTTCCATGATTTCATATCTCTGCCCTCTGAACTAAGTTTAATTAAAAAGAAGAGAAAAAAAAGACAAATCTACAACCCCAGATAAAGCTCATCAGTGCATGTGTAGGCTTAGTGAATTAATCACAAACTGAGTTTTGGTATTACAGATTTTGTTGCTGTTGCTGGCATAGATGGGTAGTGCGCCCATTGTTCAGCAATGTAATGATTTCATTTTGACTAATTTTGTTCAGATGAAAAATGATTGTGAAGCTTAACAGTAACACTATCCTGTGTTCCATCTAATATCACACTAGCGTAATACTTTGCAGATTTTATGCTCATTTATTTAAAAGACAAAGTCACGTCAGAAAACGTGTCCTAGGTAATTAAATACATACTATATTGTAGGTCTGTTGTACAATACCTAGCATGATGTATCCTTCCAGGAAGCTGCAATAAGTGTGAGTACCTCAGCTGTTACGCCTGATATGCAAAACCATGTGATTTATTACTAGTTAATCTCTCATTCTAATCACAGCTGTGTACTGTATCATGTCTGCCTGGTATTCATTTCCATACGGTACTACTACTACTAGATGCTGAGCCATAAATGGTTGCTATAACATACAAGTTCTGTTAGCTGCATCAGATTTAACTTGCATAAAATAAAATATCTGTTCAGCCTACAGCAACATGTCTGGTATGGGTAATTTAACTGGTATACTGTACTGTGTCGGGTGATCTGAAGCAGGTCTGGAATGTTGCAGTATGTCTGAAATGCATTTGCATGCTGTCTGATATGTTGTAACAAGTCGACCATCCTGTGACACATATGAGAGCAGTTTAACTGTTTGCAGATGGACCAGCTGCACTATGCCTGGGATTTCAGTTGCCTTCTTCTATGAAATTACTTAAGCATCCACTGTCTGTGCTTTTTCCTGCCTGATCATTAACACTGCCACTTTTTTTATTGTCTGTCAAATGTCTTGTTATGTAGACCCCATTTTCTATACTTAGCCAGAATCTTGTGTTGGTGGATGCAGTGACCTTAAAATGTAGTTGCATTATATGTCATTTCTAAACTGATGTCAATCAGCGGATGGGAAAGCCAGTGTGATTCAGCTGTTCTGTCTTCTATTAATTATTTTGCTGTTTGATGTTCCTTATGTAGTATTTATTTATCCAATCCCTTATTTATTAATTTAACCTTTGTTAGTTGTCTCAGACACAGGGGATGCAGCTGCCTGTTTTTAGGCATGACCCTAGAGCTTTGTTCCAGTTAAGTGACTTGCTCTGAGTCACATGGCCTTCAGGTGGAGGTCATGGGAAATCAAGCTCCTCTCAGTAGAGCAGAGTTCATTAATAACTTGTTTTCTTAACTGACTGGGCTGTGATGCATCATTTTTTCAAAATAAGCAGACATGCCCAAAGTGAGCATCAGAATTGTATAACTGAAGTTGAGTTTAATGATCAGTAAGTTGATCAGACATTCAGAAAAGAACTTGAGGTTTAGGACTGGACTTTGGAAGAAATTCTGTGAACTCCGCAAAGCACTGGAATCCATACATACAGCATACTTTTACAGAGTCTATGCATTTCCTTACTAGAGCACTGAAAGAGAGCAGTGTGTCAGGTTTTTAGTACTACTTAATTTCTACAAAAAATTCACACAATTGAACAAGGGCCCTTTTACCATCACCAGCACGCTTGACTCATAATGATACAGACTGCACTTACACAAATACGTATTTTAGGAGGACATAAACAAGATTCTACAAATATATCTTTGCAAGCTATTTAATAATAAAGCTGTACAATATGAAGCCAGCAGTATTTCAGAAGTGGACAATCAAAAGATGATCAAAAATAATTCACATTTTCTTGCAGTTTGTTAGACATGTCAAAGCAGCCAAAAGCAAGGTCCTTTCCAATAATAATATTGTCACCATCTCCAGCTGACTGAGTATACAGTTAGAAATAACAGCAATTTAAAATAATTATTTTTGTACTTCAAGTGGTTCTAAAGTTAGTGACCATGAAACAGAATACTTCAAAAAGGGAATAATCTTGAACAGATCCTGATCATTAACAATATGTACACATAAGCAGCAGTAAGCGATAAACACATAACTTTAACAAACTGAGTGACTCAAATTATTTCCATATTTTTTATACTTTCTGAAATACAGTTTACTTTTTATGTATAAATTGACAAATTAACATACTTGATTGACACAAACATGCTGTCATACCAAATACTGATTAAAAAAAAAAAGAAACAGAAAGATAATTAATACACCTAGAAAATGCAAAAATAAATTAAAGTGCTATCCAATGAAATATAATGCACTCTTTTTTGTTCTAAACTTTCTATGTCCTCTAAAGCTGAGGGTTCTAAACTATCTTCTCTCTACAACACCGTATAAAGGGTGAATTTTACAGATATTAGAATAAGGAAACATATTTGCTGATGATTCTGGAATGCTAGGACAATTATAGGTTCATAGATTAGTAGTAGGTTAACTGCCCTTGCGAGTCATTTTAAGCCTAGCCAATTATCCCTTGAGAGACTCAAACCCTGCAGCTTGTGTTTGTAAGGCAAACATCTTAACCATTAGGCCACCCTCCCAACTTATAGGAAGGTAATTTACTGGCAAAATAAGTGGCTATGTTTGGTTATATAACAGCTGTCTGAAAGGAGCAATTTAAAGTAGTAATAGAAAATAATGTTAACAATAATTAATTTCACATCAGAATCAGCAATACAATTTCCACTCAGAATAAACAAATTATATTGCATAAGAAAATGATTCCTCTACTTCTGTACTTACTCAAGAGGTTGTATTGGCATTTACATATCAGTACACTATTCAGCAGTTTATGATGATGCAGACCATTTGAAGAATTTTCACTGCCATCTGTGAGCTGAATAGAATTTATTCTATATTCTAGTACTCTGTTTTATAACAGAAATTAAATAAACAGAGAAAGGGAAAGCATGTATCAACTGTCTTTATGAGCATAGCTGTTGTAGATGGAACTAAAATGCCTTTGCCAGCTAAAACAACTCTGCTATATAGAACAGAAGGTTAAGAAGGTTGTAATTTAATAAGTTAAACTGCTGCATAACCCACACTCGATTGTAGGGAAGAAGAGGACGTTTTTATTACAATCTTGGATTCTGCATTGAATTTGCATTGATTTCCCACTGCTTTTGAGCCTATTGAAGTGAACTATGGTGCTGTTCTTCCTTTTTCCCTACAATGGAGTGAAGGTTGTAATTCACCTTTGATGAATAACACTTGGGTAAATCTACGTTTTCATCTGTGCAAGACAGAAGTAAAACACCCATCATAATGTCATTCGTCTAATTTGGTTATGATGAATTCCTGAGGCTGCAACTTTATGTTGGTTAAAATGACTTTATATAGCTGAATAGAAAAATGCAGTATAAGATTTAAGATGCAAGAAATGTTGCTGATTTCCCAGTCAATAACACACAATGACAAAGCTTGGACTTCGATCAGAAGGTCTTGTTTTGAGGGACTAAAATGCATAAACATATATAAACTGACAATTTACCACTATAACACATGGATCAGTAACCAACTGATGTGAGTTAAATTCCACTTTGTGTGTGTGTGTGTGTGTGTGTGTGTGTGTGTGTGTGTGTGTGTGTGTGTGTGTCTGACTCAAAGAATGCTAAACCAAGTTTGAAACAAGTTACAAAGATTATTCTATGCATCATGAAATAACCTGGACATTGAGTGCATTGAAGGATTATTATGTTTTACCCATCACCAAAGCTTAATGAATAATATTAAATAATACTGGCATATCTCTAGCAGAAACAAAAACAAGGAACATTACAGAAATACTAGCAGACCACTTAATGTAAGAAACTATTTAACTGCATCACCAAGCTGAGATATTTTTTGACCAAGGCTTAGATAAGTTCATCCAGTGTGTCTGGCATGATGGCTTATTTAGTTTTTGCAATGGCTGTGAGTACTGAAATACAATTTCTTTTATGCAGAGAAATACTGCCATCAGAAAAATGCTGCAACACAAGTGCGAGAAATTATCATATGAAGCAGTTTGGTTTATGGTACATGTGTAGGTAGATTTAGGAATGAAGAGTGTAATTTCACAGCTTTTTCCATGTCTAAAATAAGTCTGGTAATACAGTGAAAGTCAAACATTCAAATTTTCCTCAACACAGCAACTACAGTTCAACGGTATTCTATGCAATTTGTTTACTTGGCCTTTACTTCTGTAATCCACTTGGCTTGTTAAGTTAAACTGAAAAGCAAGCTATGACCCACATCACTAGCAAGATAGTGAGGGGGATGGGATAACTTAGTGTGTGTGTGTGTGCGTGTGTGTGTGTGTGTGTGTGTGTGTGTGTGTGTGTGTGTGTGTGTGTGTGTGTGTGTGTGTGTGTGTGTGTGTGTGAGATAATAATTGCCTTTAAGCAAAATCCAATTTATACAAGGGGGCAAAGGATAAGAAGTTTTCAAATTAAGTACCATCACTTTATGTGACCATGATAATTTTCACTGCTTACTAAAGAGGAAAGGGTTTAGTTAGATTTGGAAAAGTTTACTATTGAACAAGCAATGTAATTCAGTAGTGTAGCAATCACAAGTACTATCAAACTGTATTATACAAAAGTGTGATTGGTATAAGCTGACAACACTTACAAAAAGAATATGAATCAGTAGCAGCTAGCAGTATCCCACAAGATGATGCGGTCATGTGGTTGCCAAACCATGGAGTGTTTTTTACTGAATGTTTTGCACATAATATTCTGCCAAAGTTTTTTTTTTTTTTGGGGGGGGGGGATTTTGGGAAGGTATGCATTTTTCTTTGCATTGTGACAGCCAACCACAAAGCCCCTCATCCAGTATCAGGTCTACTAATCACGCCAATCTACCCCTGAACTAACACTGATTTTTTGATGGGTGCTGACATGGATCTTAAGGGTGTCCTGTGGGGGCAGTGCTTTCCTGCATCTGCAGGGGGGTTGTACTTAAGGGCTACCCCTAGTTTCCCCTCCCTCCCTCTGGTTGCATAGTTGCATCATAGTGTCAGGCATGCACTGGGAATGTGCGGCATTTTACCCCACGTCTGCAGAAGCTCAGCTATGCTGCTAAAATATTGCCTCAGACTATCCCCTCCCCTGCATAAATCAAGAAGAATGTCCATGTAACCACCGCCCATCCCTCCCAGCTGCCACTAATCCAACCAGGTCACCTGAAGTGTAGTCAGAGCTGTATCCTTCTGTGCCACTGAAGTGGCTAATATTCTCCCAGAATTACTGGGCAGGTTATAATTTGCAAGGTCATGTCCAAAAGCATGGTAGAGAGTCAGGTGTTGCAGACCAGGGACACTAATGCTGGTAGTATTCTTTGGCCATTGCAGAAGCCATTGTCTTGAAGCAAAAATTTCTGTACTTGTTAGAAAGCTGGGAATGTGCAGCCTATGGCCATTAGCAATGGCAGCATTTCTTCAATTAAAGTATAGAAATGAAGGATGCCTTTTGTTTCAGGCATTTTAGAGGGGCTGATATTACTTTTGGTATTGGAAGCAATTATGTTTGGGAAATTTCCAGTAAAGAGATTACTGGAGATTGAACTATGGTGTTTGAATTGGTTCCTCTACAGTAGGTGACTTTTTCAAAACTCTGCTGAATACAGTTGTGCATTTAGCCATATTATTTATAATATGACTTTGCCCATGGTCCAACATTTCTTCAGATTTTTATCTTCCTTTTGGCTTCACCTTTTTTCCTCTGTCCTTTTCTTCCTTCATTTTACCAGCCCTGTCCTTCTGCCCCATCTTCAGGTCTACCAGCTAGTCCATGACCTCCAAGACTTATTCCAGTAATTTTGCTGTGGTCAGTCACAGATTGAAGAGGGCAAAGCTTGGCACATCTGAGCTTCTGTCCAGGAGAGTTTTACTTGGCCTAGCTTGTCCTCCCCCTTGTGGCTACATAGTATGGTCCCTGGGAAGATGTGCAATGAGGACTTGTGGTGCATCACCCCACCTGTGAAGCAGCTCAGCCAGGCCCACTGCCACCTGATGACCACATCTCCTCTGGACTAAGCAGTGTTGTGCTAGTTACTTATAAAAGTAATAAGTTACTATTACTAGTTACTTTTAAGTGAAAGTAATATGTTACTATTACTTATTACTTTTCTAAAAAAAGTAATATATTACTATTACTAGTTACTAACAAAAGTAACTAGTTACTGTTGAGTTACTTTTACACAAGTATAGTTTATCAATTCTCATGTTCAGATTTACTAACATAGTACTTGTGTGTGAGGAATACATGCTTACTGCACATGAATACGAGTGCATTAAAGTTGTATACACAGTGTTACAATAATGATGAATAGCATTTTACTGTTTACCAAGTCCCACAGGGTAATCTTTATAGCCAGAGTGTCACAATGTAATTCTTAATCCAAAGTACGTACAGCCAGCAACACAAGACCCATAACAAGTTACAACCCATCAAATTTTCAACAATGTACATTAGGCTAATCTGCTAAAACAAATGCTGAGTATGCAAAAATGCTTACAGAAAATGTCATACAAGTCTAAATATCACTTTATATAACTATTCACAATGACTACACATTTATGTTGGCTCAAAGAAGGAGTAACTTTTCAAAGTGTTTGCCAGTAAGTCTATTTCTTCTTGCAGTCAGCACTTGTCCACCAAGACTGAACAGGCATTCAACAGATGCGCTAGATGGCAGAGCTGTATTAGTGTTCAGAAATATCTTCTTGACCATAGGGTAATTGTTGAGAGAAGATATTTCTCTGGAAGGGTCAGCCAGATACATGTCCTTCTGAGAAGATATGCTGACATTGAATGGCACCGACTTTCTGAAGCTGAAGAAGCTTTCTTTGGCAGTTAATGCAGATGCTTCAGATGACCCATGTGCAGGTTCATCCAGTTTCTGCATGGCATCAAGGAGTAGAGCCTTGCCTCTGAGTTTCTGCTCTTCAGTGTCCATCCATCACAAATGGAACTGTGGATGCACTTTGCTAGCCAGAATGAGTTATTCTCGCTCCAGAAGATGACTGAACTGAGTCTTAGTACCTTTAAGAAGAGCATCAACTAGCGGCACAACAAGCTTCATAGACTGCCTGACTTTGGACAACTTGTTTTTCAGGCATGTAATGGTGGAGATCAGGATTCCCATGAAGCTTTTCAGCTCTGACTGCAGGATGTTCAGAGCCATTGCCAGGGTCTGCATTGCTTGCACAAACTCAGGAACAAAAGTAATTTCTGCAGGCCTGAAGATGACAATTCCAGTCTGTTCACATATCTTATTCAGCAAGCCTTCACCCTGAGTTGCAATGAGGTAAATTCTCTCGATCACGTAGAAAGTGGGATTCCATCGTGTTGCATTGGGAATAATCAATGCCAGATCACACTTATTTTAGCCACCTCAGCAGCTTGGGTGCTGTGACTAGCCTTGTCAAAGCAGCACAGCATTTGGCCATGGTGCTTCACATGATCTTTTTATACTGTGCATCATTACAAGCAGATTCAGCATCTTGCATGTTAACTAGATTCAATGTGTGTGTGCTGCACATCTCAGATAGGGAGGCAGTGAATAGGTGTTCTCGCTTTGCCCTGGCTGACTCAGCACGGCTATCACGCTGTTGTAAATCACTTCACCATCATCATCGTCATCTTAGGACAGAATACTTGTAGTCTCAGATCTCTCACATTCTGAGAAGACAGTGAAAGCCTTTACAAAATTGCTGCCATTGTCAGTAATTGTTGCACATACCTTTTGATCTATCTTGTACTTGATGGGAATGCTCTCAAGGGTTGATGCTATGAGATCATATGTATGCCTTCCCTGTAATCTGCAGCATGACAAAGCGGCTAACTTTCTTTGAAGTGTGTCACAATTGATCAAGTGGGCAGTGACACCAAAGAAACTGATTCTGATGTGTCTAAATGTCAGCCATAGTGTGCTGCATACTTTCAACATTCATGCTGGAAGAAGCTGCAAGCATGTTCTTATCATTCATAAGCATATTTGTGTACTTTTCTATAAGATCATATATATGCTAAATCGCTGTGCTTAAAGTTAAATCACTGTCTCAAAGCAAAATCTTTCTCACTGCATCATTATTAACACCACACACAGGCTTGTCTTTTATCAACTCATCTCTCAGATCACCAAATCTCCACGTCTTTGACTTGTTTCTCAAGTTAGTTATATATGCTGCAAAAGTTTCACCAGGCTTTTGATCTCTCGTGTAAAATATTGCCTTTCCACTATAATATTCATTTTAGGGTTGCACATTTCTCTAAATTTACATTTTAAGCACTCAGAGTCTTCCCACGTTTTAGCCTGTATCACAATATGGGAGTCTTCCCCCTTCTCTGCATAAACAGCAGGTGCATACACAAATGAATGTTCTCTCTCAATGGCTTTTGAACCAGCTAAACTGAGCAGAATAAATGCTTTTGTATGTGCGTCTTTATCAGAAAAAACAGCCTGTATGAAAATATCATATTCTTGCTCAAACACTCTCCAGTTTTCAGCAATATTCTTATCAAACACAAGCAGATCAGGTCTGTGATATCCCTCTGCCATGCCAAATAACTGTCAAACATACACCAAGTACTTGTAATTATATTCAGCTGTACAACAGACTCTTTGAAATAACTGTACTCTTTGAAAAGACTGTACTGTAATACTGCACACACTGCCAACACTTTGCACACTTATACTTAGAATAGCTTTAACAGGAAAAATACAGTTTTCTCTTTTTTGAACATTTTTATATGATTCTGATATTGTTTCAAATGTTTTCGTAATTATTTCAAGTACTTTATTCAGTATGTCGCAATTTTGAACATTTTGTGTATTTGGTAATTTGTTTGGAATGCTTTGCTTTATATTCATTGAGGGAAAAATCATTTAAATGAGTTTAAGAACATGGAAATATTTTCTGACCTGTTTATGAGTCGTTTACAGTCATTCGAGCCACTCGTATATTCCTTCATTTCTGACTGTGCGCCTCATGGTTTTAAGAAGTTTTGACTTCAGATCCCATTCTGAGAACATGTCACTCATCTTGTGTATTGAAATAAGATGATGAGCCTTAGGTATTCATTTAAGATATTTATTGCACACAAACACATCAGGATGGATGACTGGAACGTAAAACTTAAGCGAACTAGCTAACTGACTGACTGCTACACACATACATGCTTTCACTCCAGCTGCTTACACAAAATGGCACTCTGCTTGCATTACACAAAATGGCACTCTGCTTGCATGTGCTCAGTACTTTCTGTGCATGTGCCCATGAACTACAGTGGCTTTAAAAGTACAACACACACACTATGAGCTACACTCCCTGTGTTTGAGTGGGATTCCTCAGGGTGTTCTGGTTTCCTCCCACATTCCCAAGACATGCTGCATGTGGATTAGACATTCTAAATTGGCTTTAAGTGTGAATGTGTACATGCGTGTGCATTATGAAAAAGGTTGAACACTGGGCTGGCAACTCAACAATGTAAAACCCCACTGCCACTTGTTCTACAGACTGATGATCCACCATGGTGATCCCTAATGGGCACAGCCAAAAGGAGAAGAAGAAGACTAGTCTTTATAGCTAGAGTCTCACAGATAATAATTAAACCAAACCAGTCAACAGCATAAGACCTATAGAAACCTATCGCATTTTGTCTATTTTCAGCAACTAAAAATCGAAACCTAAAAAGAATTTTAAAGAGAAGATAAAATATTGTCAGGACAAAAGATGATCATTGATCCACTTGAAGCGTCCTGCTTGGTGCAGTGGGTTGGGGCATCGGGTGCTCAACTGCTGAGTGATGAGTTTGATTCCAACTGATGATGGCATGAAGAACCAATGCCATTTATTATACTGCAAGTAAGGATATGATCTCTGGCAGACTAGAATTGTTCAGTGTTAGGGGATGTTGTAGTGGGTGAGATTCCCACAGTACCAGGGCAGGGCTGAAGTTTGGTCATCATTAGTTTTCACCTCCTTGTAGTGCTAAAAAAAATTGAGTAAATTTTGCTCCAGACTAATTCTAATGATCTGTTATGAATGCTATGCGCTATGAGTTGTGCCAACATTATGTTGTAATTTTTTATCCAAATTGCCACTTCAAAGTGTCTGTTACCTCCTAACATCTGATTACTATTCATACTATATAGGGACACCGGACGTTTTACATCCTTCTTTAGGAGGCTATATCACCAACGTTGAGAACCACTGGTTTAAGCAAAAGTAACTCACATTTAACTTACTAGTTACTATTTTGAAAAAGTACTTAAAAATTCAAGAACTGCAGAGCAAGGTACCACACAAACTTGTTCTCCTTCAGGAACACCTGGTTTTTGGGTTGTTTTGTATATTTTGAAAAAGTAACTAGTTATATTACTAGTTACTAGAAATTGTAATATATTACAGTAATACATTACTTATTGTAATCGATTACTCCCATCACTGGGACTAAGTTTCACCATCTCCATAATGGATGCAGTTAGTCAGGTGTGGGTAGAGTGACATCAAATGAAAGTCAAACTTAGACTGCTGTTGAATGTGTAAGTTGAAGTCTACGAATTATGGCCTTGGAAGTATGATATCCTTTGTGGAATGCAGACAGTCTAAAAAGAAAAGGTTGTATATTTAACCTTCACAAATGGGACATTGACTATCAACCAACCAGGAACCAAATATATTACAGTGCATTGAGTACTGACAAAAGCAACTGGGTGAAAAGACTTTTATTTAGTTAGGTTTAAATAAAAAAGATAAAACGAGCACAGTGTGTTACAAGGTAAACACAATAGCTCAAGAGCTTTTGTTTCTCATGGGAGACTTCATCAGAAAATGCACATTCATTCAGTTGACATCCTTTTAAAACTATAAATATTAAGTTAATTACATATTTAAACAAAAAGCATATTTATGAGTGTAACCGTCTAAAAAAAGTACAAAAAAACTCATGCACCCATTTATGCCATATTGTATTAGTGGCTTTGGAAAAAAGTAAGAAATTTCCTTCTGAATTTATGAAATAAATTAAGATCTATTTAAGGTTTTTAGATATTTTTATTTTACAGAAATGTTCAGAACATAAAGTTAAAGAATGTATTGATTATTTTCACAAATCAAATGATTTTCCAAAATTCACATTTAATTCTTATAAGGATGTAATCAATGATTTGGATTTATACATCTCAGTTTAAAATACTGAGGTCAGATTTAAAACTATTGTGTGTACCTTATAAAACAGTGTGTTCATTTTATCTTTTTCATTTTAATCTAACTAAATAAAAGTACAGAGCTCAATGCACTAATATATTTGGTGCAAAGTTGTGTATGTAGAATACAGGAAATTTATGGAAACCAGTAAAGATACAAAATGAATGGCTCAATGGGTGGAGTTTGCGTTATCAAGTACCTTTGCTGATTACTACCTCAAAGTAACTGCCATCACTAACTATTTTACAAATAATGGACATAAATGGTAATGATGTTAAACAAAAATATCTGAGTGTACCAACATACCTCTCACTAAGTTTCAATATTCACACAGTGTTACCTTCAAAGTCCTGTCACACTTAAAATATTGTTATACACTATAAAATCTTCTCTTTCTATAGCAGAAATAAGAGCCATAGCTAAAAGTGTGCTAATACCCATTGCTGTTTTGTACACCTTACTTTTCAGCTTCCCTCACATTCTTCTGTGACATATCAGCCCAACACAATGCACCAGTTGGCTGCAGCTGCTCAGATTCTAACTTTGACCTCCTCGTTCAGGCTTCCATTCTCCCGGACCACCCTCCCAGATACTTGAAGCTGTTCACCTGTTCCGCTACTTTCCATTCTATCTCAATTTTCAGTGTGTTCTGGTTTCCTCCATTTGCTGTCATAACTGCCTTATTTGCACTCTGTGTTACCCCTTATAGGTTCATAGGTTCATACTAGGCTATCTGCCCTAGGGCATTTATAAGCCTAGCCAGAGTGTGTTTGGCTTTCGCCACCCATTTTAAATTAATTTTGCTATGCCCTTTTTCGAAATTAGTATACTGTGCCTCTGTCTAACAGTGACACAGAAGTGATACCCGGGGTAAACCCACGATCTCCCATCCACTCATCAAGATTCCTCTTGAAGAGAGTCAATGAGGGACTCTGCCTAACCTGGACTGGGATTTTATTCCAGAGTGAAGGGAGCCTCTGGGTTATGAATCTGTCCCTCCAGCATGTTTTATTTATTTCAGTGCTGAGGTTCAAGTCTCTCGAGCGCGTAGCTTGATGGGATTTGGATTTTCTGAGGTGCAGCATGTCCATTAATTCCGGGTTGGACATGGCTTTATACGTCAGGCACAGATCGCCTCTGAACAGGTGGTATGCCACTGAGTAGAGCTGGAGTTTCTTTAACCGGGCAGCATATGACATCTGTTTGAGCCCTTTGATCCTCTTAGTGAGGTACTTTTGGGGTCTTTCCAGTTGCTGCAGGTGTCTGGTAAGGTACATCCCAAAAGAGGCATTGGACTCAATTATGGGCCTGATGAGGATTGAGTAAAGAGGCACGATGACCTCCCCTGATCTAGATGTGAATCCCTTCATGATTAGGTGGGCTAGATAAAATGTTTTTCTAACCACTTTGGTCACGTGGTTGTCAAATGAGAGATTGCTATCAATTTGGGTCCCCAGGTCCCTAATTACTTCTTCTGTACTTAATGGATTACCACCTATGTGGTAATTTGTGGGCACTTTGTTTTTGCCAAAGGGGATGACTATACACTTTTTGGCGTTTAGCTTGAGGCCATGGCTCTGGCACTAGTTGTCTGTTTCTATGAGGCCCTTTTGGAGGATGCTTGTGTCGGCTGGAGAGTCGATTATGGCGCCCAGTTTGCAGTCGTCTGCGAACTTGGTCAGCCACAGTCCTTCCATGTTGGCCTGTACCTTCGAGAAATATATATCGAACAAGTGAGGTCCCAGGACTGTGCCTTGTGGGACGCCACTTGTAACTGGTTTGGAGTCTGACATAGCTCCAGCAATTCTAACCATGTGGGTTCTGTCCTTGAGCCAGTTTGCAACCCATCTAGTGACATAGGGGTTTATATTTAAGCTGGTGAGCTTATCTATAATGCCCGAGTGGGGTTTTGTATCGAAGGCTTTTGCGAGGTCCAGGTAGGCTGTGTGGACCACCTTCCCCTCGTCAATGGCCTTGGTGGCTGTTTCAAAGAAATCGACCAGGTTTAAGAGGCAGGATCTGCCCTTAACAAAGCCGAACTGGGTAGGATTCAGTGTCTGTAGGTCCCCAATATCTTTATTTATGAGGTCCATGATGATCCTTTCCATAGCTTTGCAGACCAAGCTAGTCAGGCTTATGGGGCGATAGTTTCCAGGATCCGTTGAGGCACCACCTTTGTGGAGAGTGACCACTGTTGCTGTACGCCACTCTTTGGGTACATATCCTGTAGTAAGGCTGAGATTGAACAGTAGTTTTATGTTTGGGTTTAGCTCTTCTTGGAGTTCATGTAGGACGCAGCCCGGGACACTGTCTGGTCCCATTGATGCTGTGTTTTTTGCTTTGGAGAGGGCGGCTCTTACCTGAGTATCTGAGATGTCAGGGGGGCAGTACTCTGCTGGGATAGATATTTGCCCTTTTGGTGGGGAGATGGGGGGGGAGTTTGCACTGAACCTGTCAGCTAGGATGTTGGCAATGTCTGTGGGTTCGGTGTATTTTTTGTCATTTTGGACCAATTCTGAGCATATCTGGGAATTCCCACCCAGGCTCCTAACATAACTAAAGAAAGCCTTGTGATTATCCTTAGTGTCCTGTGCAATTTTTCTCTCAAAGCTGGCCTTAGATGATTTTATGAGTGCCCGTAGTTTTTTGCTAATACTGATCAGAGATGCCTTCCCTTTTTGGGATTTTGTTCTATCATGTAGTAGCTTCCTCCTTCTATTGTATAGTTTGTTTATGGCTGGGGTCCACCAGACAGGACGTCTGCCTTTGGAGGATTGGGTCTTGGTTTTATTTGGGATTGCATGATCCATGCATTCCTGAAGGTGTTCATAGAATGTGTTTATAAAGGATTCTGCGGTCTGGGCCGTATTTTCCACAGGCCCGGGGGCTTTGAAGGATTCCACCTCGGTTTTGAGGAGTGTGAAATTTGCTTTATAGAAGTTTTTCACTGTGGTTTTCTGGGCAGGGGGTGGGGTCGGGATGTGAATATCCAGTGAGATTAGTTTATGGTCTGATCTTACCAGTGAGGGATACACTTCTGGTCTGGAGCATAGAGTCCCCATGTCGGTGATGATCAGGTCCAGTATGTTTTCTCCTCTTGTGGGAGTGGTAACAAGTTGTTCCATAGCATTTGAGTTTATAAATTCTAGGAACCTTTGGGCTAGGGTGTTGGAGCTAGAGTAATGCTCCCAGTCTATGTTTGGGTAGTTGAAGTCGCCCAATATAATGGTGTTTGGAGAGACCTTCATATTTTCCAGTGTTCTCAGGAAGGCCGAGTGGGGTTCCTGGGTTTGGGACGGTGGTCTGTAGCAGGCTATAAAACTAGAAGGCAGTTTTACCCACTGTTAGTTGCACATGGATAGTCTCTGATGCTTCATGCTGTGCCACCAACCTGGAGGTGTGGGTATCTTTGACGAATATTGATACTCCCCCCTCCTTTTGTGGTTTGGTCCAAGTTTTGGGGCTGAAAAGCATGGTATGAGGTATAACCTGGTAGTGCTGGGGTGCTCTCGGGAGCCTTGAACCTGGTTTCTGTTACTGCACAGATATCGATGTTTCCCATGCTAAGGAGAGTTTTGAGTGCGTGCATCTTGAGGTTTAGACTTCTGGTGTTGAGTAGCATTACTCTTAGTTTCTTATCCCTTGTGATACCTATGGAGGTGGGTTTGTCTTTTGAGCCTTGCCTAAAAAAGGCACTATGGGGGTAGCAAGAGCCTTTGCCAATATCTGAAAGCCCAGGGGTGACAGGTGCAAGCCGTCCCTAGCGAATCATCGTGGCTTCTCGAACATGTCATCCCAGGCTGACAGGCATTGGATCCCATTTGAATGACACCAATACTTAAGCCAATTGTTGAAATTGATCATCTTATCTTCATATTGTGGCATCATTCTTGGTGAGAGTAAGATGCTACTCAAGGTCAGGGTCATACCAGCCTGGGCTACATGCTCAGAGAGCTCCTCTATGTCTCTTTTCATGTAGTCCAGGGAGGTACGTCTCAGGTCATTCACACCAGCATGGACAATGACCGAGTCATATTTGTACTTGCCTTGGAGTGACCTGAGTGCTTGTGTTATGTGGCGGATCCTAGCGCCCGACAGGCAGCTCACTGTGACCTACTCCTTGTTCAGCCTGGTGAGTGGGACGTCAGTGTGCCTGATGATAGAGTCACCTATTACAAGTGTATCAGGTGTGTTGTTTAGCCTTAAAGGTTGTGACTGTTTGGCACACTGGCTTTGTGAGCTATGTGTTGCATGTGTTTTGTTTTGGGGTAGCAGTTGCTTGGGTGTCTGCTTTGGAGGTCTCTGCTGCTTAGGCAGATTTTTATTTAGAGCCTCCGAGTATGTTTTTGTGTGTTTATGTGTTTGGTTCGCTGTCGTGGTAGGGCTATGTGAGACTGGAATTGTAGCGAGTGCGGTTTCCTTCTCCTCCTGACTGGTTACACCAGTACTGAGTTGAGAGAGCAACTGCTTTCAGTTTTATATTCCATACCCCTATCATTTGATGAAGTTCATGATTAAAAGTCTGACTGTTATGCCACACCATCTGCATGAAGCAGCTTTGGTGATCTGTCCCTTCTAACTTGTTTGCTAATGTATTCATCGCCAGTATAAACAACTGTGGGTTCATAACTGAGCCTTGGTGTACATTCATAACCACGACCAGTGGCAACCCCACTGAGTCTGAACACTGTACTTGTGCCATTGGGTTCTTGCCCTAATTCTACCAATAATTCATAGTGGTAGCATATCACAAGGTCCCAAGAAAGCTGAAGTCCAAGTCTAGGAATGTCCAGTTGGACCTCTTCCTTAGGTTATTGTCAACTAACAGTCTCACTGAAGGCATCAGAACAGTTGTGCTGGTTGCATCTTACTTTCTACATCTTGCTGTATTCATTTATCAAATACCCTCTCCAATGTGACAGGAATTCAATACCTCTATATTGCCCACAGTAATGAATGGCCTCTTTATTCTTGAACACATGGACTAGAATGCTTATTCTCCAGTCATCTGGCTTACACCTCTCTCCATACTACTAAGAGTACCCTCTGGAGTCATTTCTTCCTTACTCACCTAACATCTTGATCATACCTGCTGGGATCTCATCTGAGCCTGCTGCTTTTCCTGACTTAATTTTCCTTAGTGCTGTTTTTACTTCTTCTTCTAGGATCTTCTCCCTCTCTCAATGTAGGCTGTGCATGAGGCAGTACAGCTTCCGTTGGATATTATTCATTGAGAAACTTCAAGAAATACTCCTTCCATCTGCCTTTGTTATTATGTGGACTGCTGGGCAGGTTTTTGTTAGCATCCATTATGAAGGGTGTCTGATGACTACCTATTTATTTAACATTTGTTTACCAGGAAAGTCTGACTTGGAATGAAGCCAATTTTCAGTGAAGAGACATGGAGAAATGCTCCAGACTGTCTTTGTAACATGGGAGGAAACCGGATTACCCAGTGAAAATCCACATGAATGCAGGGAGGACATGCAGACGCCACACAGAAGGCACTCCAGCCGAGAATCGAACCAGAGAACCTCTTGCTGTGAGGCAGCAATGCTACTGTTGCACCACTGCAGCATCCAGATTCTCCAGTCTGGTCCAGTTAACTTGTTTCTCTTTTTGTTTTTGCCTTGCAACCTGAGTAAGTTTTCATCTGCCATCTGTTGAGTCACTTTCCAGAAGTTGGTCAAGTTCCTCTGCTGCCTTTTTCTTTGCTATCGCAACTGCTCTTTTAGACTTTTTGTTAGCCAATCAGTACTTCTATTTTGCCTGGTCTGTCTTTTCTATCTCTCATGGTTTCCTACACTCCTTTTACTTTTGATAACTTCCTGGACTTCTGTATCCCACCATCAGCTTTCCTTATCTACCTTATTTCCATACCTGTCTAAACACCATAGGTTTCATATAGTCACCACACAAGCGTTTTTGAAAAGCTGACACTTGTCTTCTACTACATCTATTTCTACTTCTTCCTGAGGTATTAGAACCCTTACAAATTCAGTGAACTCTTGTGCTTTCATTCCAGTCAAAAGAAAACTGTCATATTAGACAGACACAACCAAGAATACACAAACTTGCAATGGATGGAAAAGTTTTCTCCAGGTTAGGACTGCAATATGGAACCAACTACCCATGAGATAAACTCCAAATCTTTGGCATCCTTTAAGAAGGGTCATAAGCCTCATTTGCAAAATTAATGTAAATATGTATGCTCCCAAGATACTGGAGAAATGTTTGCATATTATTTTAATGTATGTATAACTGCTCTATTAATTTTTGTACATTTTGTAAATAAGGAAACTCGTCTCATTGTAGAGCCTCTAATGTAATATCATATAAACTGCCAGCCTTTGCCATATTATATATGTATTTACTACACCACTCTTTGGATAATATCTACATCTTTGTGCTCTATGATTTTTCTCTGCCAACCATTATGTAAATGAAATAAGTGTCCCTATAATGTATATATTAATTTTTTTTCCTATTTATATAGTTGCACTGCAACTGTGATTGAGAAGCTTTAGCAGACCAACTCACCTACCCATGTATCAAAATGAAAATAAATAAGTGAAAATAAATGAACTTACTGGTTTTGGAGACTATAAAATATTGAAAGACATAAATATTCAGTTTTTGTTTAGCAGTATGATCACCTTCTGGAAACCTTGTTTTCTACTCACAGTGTGGTCTCATACATGTAAATATACTTTTATCTTCACTATAGAGGTTTCATTATACTACTGCTAATCTTAATGTTTCCATAAATATTTATATTTTGATTATAAATATATCACATACATGTTACTCTGCTTCCCAATTTGTTTTGATTGTGATCATGTATTAGACTCTTTTCGCATCCCTGCCACTTGGGCTATGTCAGAGATTGGTCAGTTATGATTAATGATCTACACTGGTAAACAGACATACATAAATATATAAAGAAGCAAACACAGTTTATTATTTTATGTAGCAATGGCTAAATTAAGAGATTATCAACAGCATATATTTATCACTTCTTTATAAGCAAATATTTATCACTTCTTTATAAGCATACAGCTAAAGAGACCAGTGAGAAGCTCAGCCACACCACCAAGTACTTGCGGGACACTAGGCTCCCCCATTACACAACTTTCTCCAAATATCTCCGGTGAAAATTTGTGGTCCCCATCCAGTCATCCTCACAGGATTTAAGGGTGGTTATGGAAGTATAGTCACGAAAGCCTATTGCTGAATGGGGGATATTATGTTTTAGTTATTCTTCACTCTCATTTTTTTGCTGTGCTAGTATAGTACTAGGTCTCAAGAGCAGGTGTTTGCTATATCACTGCTTCTGTTTAGTTGAAAGACTCTAAAAGGTTTTGAGTCATTCATAGCATGGAAGGCAAAACAGAGATCACCCCTCAGGAATCCATGTAACATCTAAGAGAGTCAGTGTTTTTAGTCTATAAGAGTAGCTAATACTTTAGATCCATTTGGTGAAGATTTGTTGATGTCTATCAAGCTGGTTTAGGTGTTTAGTGAGGTGCATGATTAACGGCGTATTGTTTTCAATTAAGAGTTTGATTAGGGATGAATATACCGAGGCCAGCTTCTTTGGACCTTGAGGAGATACCATGTGTAAGGTAGATAGACATTTGAACCATCACAGAGCTGTGGTAGTCAAGGCAGTGTGTGTTATCAACATGCAAACCAAAGTTCCTAATGATTGTATGATATTCAAGTGGAATGCTGTCTATATGGTAAGCAGTAGTAATGCTAGATTTAGCAAAGGAAACTATATTGCATTTCTTGGTGTTGAGGATAAGGTCATGATTAATACATCAAAAATGTCTTTGTATAAGCCTGTTCTGAAGAACTCGAGTATTAAAATCGGATTTGATAACCATTACAGTTTGCAATTATCAGCTGACATGATTAGCCATTATCCCTTAATACTGGCTTTAATGTCAGATGCACTTATTTAAATCTCTAGCCATATCTATATAAATAGATATATCTGTACATGAAAGAGGAAGAAGCCCAGGACAGAGATGTAGGACAGCGCTAGTGATATTTCTCTGTCTACAGCAAATACACCAAATGCCTTAACAATATAGGTGTTGTCAAGCAGTCAATTATCTATTCTGCACTCCATGTGAGGGTTCATTCTGTGTTGGGATAGTCTGTCAGTAATGTCAGAACAATGGATGGTGTCAAAGAGTTTGGCAAGTTCCAGATATACAGTGTAGGCTGTATATATCCATAGCCACAGTAACCATATCAAAGATCTCAACCTGGTTGGGCCAACATGTTTTGCCTTTTACAAAGCTGAACTGGTATGTATCCAGGGATAAAAGGTTACCCATCTTTGTTTATTAGTTCAGCTATAATACATTCCATAGCCTTGAAACTAATCCTGCAGAGACTAATAGGTCTGTTAATCCCACGGTCAGTAGAGGTACCATCTTTATTCAAAGGCATCACACAAAATGCACTCTCTATGACAAAGGGACATAGCCAGTAGCAAAACATGGGTTGTAGAGTTGGTGAAAGGGTTTTGCTAGGTGAAAGTTCCTCCATCTCAGCTGACATGTAGATAAATTGTCAGTACCTATTGAAGTAGTAATTTTACTTTTGGATACATTTGAAAATAACTTTATCTAAATTAAATCTCATGAGGAAGGCTATGAGGGTGACTTGAGGAGATGATGAGCTGAATGAACTTTGAGAGAATATGCAAGAATATTATCAGTGTCCTTGGGATGAGAGAAGGACATACAACTGGAAATGCATTCAAACAATTTTTGGTTATTTTTAAGGTTCCAAATAATGGCTGTATTTTGAATTAGTTACAATGCTAAGTTAATAGCTGGCCTTACATTTACAAATATGTTTGAGAGACTTACAAGTTTTAATTTCCTTTTATAATAATGTGTCTGGGTGTACTTTAATGAAGGGCAGGAGATATTTCATTTTATTACAGAGTTTGTGGGGGTGTCTGGCCTGACATGTGGGTTTAACACATTATGCTTATGATAGATTGATACAGATGGCTCAGTGCATCTATCCATGAGGGAGTAAAATTCAAAGTACCACACAGCAGCTTCAGTTACAAAGTTTGCTGGGAGGTTTACCATGTATGAACAGTAAGATCAGTAAATAGCAAATATTTGAATTTGGAGTGATCAGTGAATATGGATAATGCATTAGGGGCCACAAATCAGGTTTTTCCATAGTGAAGACACCAGACAGATGGTCAGATTTGGCTACAGAGGATGGTTTAATGGGAAGACATTTTGTGAGGACAAGATCAAGATGATTGATCTTCTTTTTTCTTCTTCTTTCGGCTTTTCCCAGTTAGGGGTCGCCACAGCAGATCACCTTGTCCGCTCATGATTGGCAGTGGAGTTTTACGGTGTTGCGTTGCCAGCCCAGAGCCCAACCTTCCACAGAAGGCACACACAAGCACACACACACACCTAGGGCCAGTTTAGAGTGTCCAATCCACCTGCAGCATGTCTTTGGGATGTGGGAGGAAACCGGAGTACCCGGAGGAAACCCACGCGACCACAGGGAGGACATGCAGACTCTGCACAGAAGGCACCCCAGCCGAGGATCGAACCGGAGAACCTCTTGCTGTGAGGCGGCAATGCTAACCACTGCACCACTGTGGCCGCTCATCAAGATGATTGATAACATATGTTATTTAATGTCTGTATACTTTCCTAATACTCTGCTGCTTCTCATAGCCCAGGTTACAGATGAAAAGTGTCTTTGGACCAGCTCCCTTATCCTGTTATCAAAATGAAATAAAAGATCAGCACCTCTTCTGGGTATGGGGACAATGTGGTCAAGTTTAATGACATTTATAAAGCTCAGGCATCTCTAAGCATTTTTGCTGCTGGTACTGTATGTTTGCCAGTTTATGAGAGGATTTTTGAAGTGACTCATAAGAAAGGTATTTAATTTACCTATTCTAAGAAAGCTATTTGGTTAAGTTTTAATTGTTCTAAGCAGTTAAGGTGCTCTGTATGTTCATACATGGAGATCTACAATTGATAATGAAGTGCAACTAGGTCTTCAACCAGTTCCATATTTGTATCATGCAAAATCTGGTGAAAACCAATGGCATTATCAATAAATAGAGACCCTCCCCCATTTACCAGTGGCTCTGAATGCATGATAAGCACTTAACACTGGAATGTACTCTATGCATCTGAGAAAAGTCATCACAAAATCTAGATTTTTGCCAAAACAAGTTTATTACATATATTTACAAGGTTCCTTGAAGAATCTAAGGGCCAGATTACAGGAGACTAGAAGTGCTGTGCAGATTAGAAATAAAGAAGCAACAGCTTCATTGTGTCAATAAAAAATATATGGTGTCAAAACAAAACCAATCCAGATTCAAAAGGCGCTAATGGAATTAATGTCAGCTGCAAACACAGCCTAATAAACTATGACTCCATTACAAGTAAGATAGACTGATACCTCAATTGATTTGCTCCTGAAAGTACCATTCCTGCCTGAAGCCAAATTTATGTATGAATTAGGGGTAATGTCATGGCCATTTGTTCATAATGGAGTAAGCAATCTTCGACAGTCCTCCATCCAGGATATGCATATATTGAGATTACTGAACACCCTTGTAAAGTAATGGAAAAAAATATCTGCTTAGCAAAATCCTCTATCTTCTAAGGTTTCTGAATATTAGGGAACATTAGCATTTAACCAGTGGTAACTGACATGGTAGTTAACCAACAAGAGACACATCTGTTAGCCTGAAGTGAGATGTGCAACTCACCAGGGTGTGTTAAATCTGATAGGCCTTGCCACTCTTCACTTGTGAGGATAAATATTTAAAAGGAAGGTTTTCATCACCCTTATTGCAATTTGTATACCTCTTCAAAAAAATATGAAAAACACGCTCACAAAAAATATAAACAGTCTCTTTGTGGAAGAAACAAAGTAAGTTACTGTTATTGCGTACATGCTCTTATCACGTGCAGGTTTCCTGCATTTTAGGTTAGTGAAGTTACTGATATTTAAATATGCTGCCATAAATTCTAGGACAGCAGCTACTTGATTCTTTTAAAGGCAGCATTAGTGACAACAATTAATATTTTCTTTTATTATGCAAGAAACCTGCTCTCCTAATTAATACACATGAAGGCAGTGAATGGCTATGACAATCACAATACTGAAATTAACGCTGCTCCATTAGAAGATACTTGCTTTTTTTCACTGAATGGTCCCTTCTGACAAATAATCCAACCATTAGATTTCAGCCGAGAAAACTTTTCCACTTTGAATGCCAGATAGTGCTGTCATGACATAATTAATGTACTGTTATTAACTTCTGCTATAATAATCTCATATTTCATGATACCTGGAAATTCAATGATATATTTATGTCCTTTTGCATGCTTAGCAGCTACAGATTAATCAAAAAGATATGTGTAAGGCAGTATTAAGAAATGAGTAGCACATCCAGTGCTGTAATTACCAGCCCAAACTAAGTGAAAGAATTGCTTAAGCACATTTATGACAGCATAAAGGTGTTTAACAAAATATCTTTAGTGCCCCTCCATTGATGTTGAGCTGTAGTTCATGTTAGGGCATGCAGCAGAAAGCACAAGTAGCTTTAAGAACTGATAAATATTTAATTTGCACCTTGAATGAAATGTTTAAAGGGTTTATAGCTTTTAAAGCTGTTTGCACTTTGCACTATTATTCTGTGGTGATGTCACAGCTTTCAAAGCAGAAAAATGCTTAGCGCTCTAACTATCGCAGTACTAGGCAGAAGGTAAAGTGCCATGTGCAACAAATGACTGGGTGTCTGATCATAACTCAGCTTAGGTTTTTTGTCACGCATGTCAAGATTCAACTCTTGAGTTTTGCGGTTGTGAATTTCTTCACGTTCATGAATCAAACACAATAAGCAGGTTGACAAAGGCACAGACATAATCCTCTATGTTATGTTTTTTTTAATAATGCTTTGGATTCCTAGAAAATAATTACGAGATTGACCTAAGCTCAAACTGGTACAAATATTGCAACAAAAATGTAAGCACACACACACACACACACACACACACACACACACACACACACACACACACACACACACACACACACACAAAAATACATAAATAAATAAATAAAAAAAAACAACAAAGAGCTAACGCAATACAAACAGATTAAACACAACTTGGTAAAATGCAGGAGAAAATAATGTATGAAACTCTGCTGTCTCAGCTACTGTTACTTGATTTTGTAGTTTGCAAACACTAGATTCTCCTGATTTTTCAGTTACATCGCTATCAATTTTACTTTAATATTCTAAGAATTCATTGTTGAACCGGTAGCTACACAATTAAATTTCATGAGGACTATTCTCATTACCTGTAGCATTATAGGTTCATTTTAAGTACTTCACTGAAATTTCAGACTGCTGGAATTATAACAAAGATACTTTAAATTTGAAAGGGTAAGCAAAGGAAGAACCTTACACTTTAGAAGTTTTTTTTATACATTTAATGGAGACAGCCTCATGCAGGCTTGCCTCTGCTTACTTACAAACATGTAGAAAATGTCACTAGTGATTGATTTTGTTGTGACTAGCTAGGCTGACAAAAAAAGATGGCAGATAACATTCTCCTCTATGTGACTGGTAGGAAAAGACAACAGACTACCCAGCTATTTTGTAGATTTGATGCAATGAAATACGGGATGCATAAGATGTGGGGGGTGATATGGGGATACATTCTGCACTGCAATATCATATAATGCTTCTCGCAAAGCATTAGTTACCATAGTTACTGGGCACTGGGGAGCTGTTCTGTACTTTAACATCTTAAGAGAACTTCTTCCCCTGGATTTTCATAAAATTATGTTTGCCCTAAAATACCATGCATTTTACAAGGTAGACAAAACAGAAATTTCATTAATTGCTGCCTTTTATGTTTCTAATTATATATTTTCTAACAGATGTAATGGGTATAGTATCTATAACAGAGTGTTAGCTGGAGACAAACATATCTGATTACATTTCACTCAGTCTGTCATCAGTTTCTTAAGTCAGAGTTACAAGTTCAGTTCACAGAAAGAATCAGAGAGACTGAACTGCTTGACCTCATTTTGACATGCACTGAACTTCCAGAAGTGAAGTCAAACCAAAGCATTACTCTGCAGTAGCTGGGTGGACCAGTGGGACTGGTTTGTGCTTTTTGTCGCAAGTCTGACCCAGGAATTTCTCTGCTCACTCACCATATATGTAAAATGGAACAATATTCTGACAATGTCCTCTAAACTTTCCAACTTAAATACCATTGATGGCCTGTATCTCAGCCTGATTACTGCAATGCGTTGCTTTATTCTATATAGCCACAAGGGTTTACTTGCTTTATGTAACAATATTTCACTGTTGGATTTTGCTGTACTGCAAACATGCTGCTTTTTTGAAAGTTTTGCTTTTGAAAACTAGATTTCTATTAAATATATAGAATGAAAAATAACCGAAGTAATTTTTTTTTGGATTATGTTTTTAAACACTTGATTTCAGCTAGATAGACATAAAAAGGTGATATTTTGGTAGCATTTTAAGTGTGCCCAATTAGAATAAATCAGCATTAGTGACTTATTAGGTGGTGCCTTCATCTTTAATGCTGGAAAGATCACACAGTCATGTATTTGCCCTGTCAAATATACACAATACACAAACACATACATCCAGAGAACGTGTCTAAATTCACATTCCATTAACAACACTAGTGCAGATGGTAGAAAATAACAATGTAATATTCATAAAGTGTTCAATTAAGTTTCACATAACTTGAGTACCTTTTTAAACATTAAGTGCATTTAAAAATGTTTGATTTAAAACCAGTGAATCAAACACAAAAGCAAAACCAAAAACAGGAACAATGGAACTCCAGAAGTGTTACAATTTTGAGTGAGATGATATGTCAAGGTTTCATCAGCTTTTACAAGTGAAAGGATGATTTGGATGTTAAGGATTTCAAAACTCTTGCTAATTAACCACAAAACTGTTGCGCCTAAGTACTGGCCAACTTTCCACTAGTTAAAGTACATGCTCAGGGGTCTCTGGAATAAAGCCTACAGTTTTACAGGATCCCTCTGACCAACAAAATAAAATAAATTAATGAATTTTCTCAACCTTTTCTCAAACTCCGTGGGTGCTATTCATAAATTGTTTTGCCATGCAGCAAAACAGCGTAATTGAGTTTTTCTAGGATAAGTTAAAAAAAAATGGATTTTATATGCATATCCTTGATTTGTCTAAGCGAATCTTCATCTATACAGCCCATTCCACTGAATGGGTTTAAATGTTCAATATTATTTTTAATTTCCCTAAAATTGTGACACCTTAGAGTAGATCTTATGAGTTGACAGTACAAGGGGCAAAGTCATCTGTCTGGGGATGTACAGGGGCTTATCGTGACTATACAAAGGGTAATAAAGTCACACTCATTCAATGAAACATGCTTGAGTGATTTATACTTGCAAGTCAAATTTGCAAACAAAAAACGGTTTCTATTTCATGAATCGCCCAATAAACTGGTTGCTACAGGGAGAAAGTTAATATAAGTAGACTATGTAGATAATATTCTTTGCAGAAAACCACTGTATAACAGAATGATGGTCAGCGGTTCTCTATAGCCTGGCTTAACCGACTGTATTTATTAGTAAATATCCTGAAAAACTGATTCTAATTTCAGATGCAGACTATAAAATTATGCTGGTGATCCAATTACCCATTGTACTAGATGTCTTCTAGGCCTTCTCCTTTATATTTTCCGTCATCTTAAAAGTACTCAGTTGTATTTATTACTGCTTGGTGTAACTCATTCTAAGCCTTTTAGTTTAAGCACTTGGGCTTCAGACCAGTTGTTTTACATTAATAAGGTTTGTGGTCTGCACTGTAGTGGCAGGACAGGTAGCTTACATCCTTCTAAGTTGGGAACTGCTGATTGAGGGCTCAATGCCTGTTATTCTAAAAGTGTATTAATTCTGGTTAAAGCACTTGGGCTTCAGGCCAATTATTTTACATTAAGAGGGTTCGTGGTCTGCACTCTTGTGGGAGGAGAGGCTGGACTCTGCCCTTCTGAGCTGGGAATTTCTGGTTAAAGGCTTATAGTGCCTGCATATTTGAAATGCTTCTTACTGAAACTGAAACACATTGTTTGCTGTAGCATAGAATAGATCCAGGCCTGCTGAATCTAGCTTTGTTTGTATAACTTGAGCACTAATCCAGGCATTCTTTAAAGTATTCAATTGTATTTATTACTGCTTGGTAGTAACTTGATTAACATGTAGCTATCATTCTAAGGCTTTTGGATTAAGCACTTGTGCTTCAGTCCAGTTGTTTTACATTAGGAAATTTGTGGCCTGCACTGTGGTGACAGGACAGGTAGCTTACATCCTTCTAAGTTGGGAACTGCTGATTGAGGGCTCAGTGTCTGTTATTCTAAAAGTGTATTAATTCTGGTTTAAGCACTTGGGCTTCATGCCAGTTATTTTACATTAAGAAGGTTCGTGGTCTGCACTCTTGTGGGAGGAGAGGCTGGACTCTGCCCTTCTGAGCTGGGAATTTCTGGTTAAAGGCTTATAGTGCCTGCATATTTGAACTGTTTCTTACTGAAATTGGTACACCTTGTTTGCTGTAGCATAGACTAGATCCAGGCCTGCTGAATCTAACATTGTTTGTATGCTTGTTGTTTGTTTGCTTGTTATTTCCCTGAAACGCTAATTCCACCTAAAAACGCGGCTTTTCAGCACTTCTGTGGATCCCTAGTGATATCTGCACTGCTTACTGTAATTATTTCCTTGTTTCACTTGAATGAAAGTTACTGTTTGTCGTTTTTGCATTTAACTTACCTGTAGCACATTGCATTTAAGTTACCTGGCACTTGCTCACTAAAGCAATTATAAAGGTCAGCGCTAAAAAATTAAAAGCACTACACCCTCACAAACTCCCCTTGAGTACCTTGTTCCCCATTGGCCCTTTTTTTCAATTATAAAGGGATTCCCAATACTGTTCTAGCATGTCCAAAGGTCAGTTGTCAATCTCCTCTCCGGTCCAGCTGGTGAATCTGGGAATCTTGAGGCAATGTTACAACTGCCTCATGTACACAGACAACCCTCTCCTCCTCCCAACAAATTCCAACACATGTGAGAGATGCAACCATATAGCCAAACTGGAGGCTAAGCTCTCTCAACTCAGTACTGGCGTAACCAGTCAGGAGGAAAAGGAAACCACACTCACTACAATTCCAGTCTCACATAGACCTACCACGACAGCAAACCAAACACATAAACACACAAAAACATACTCGGAGGCTCTAAATAAAAATCTGCCTAAGCAGCAGAGACCTCCAAAGCAGACACCCAAGCAACCGCTACCCCAAAACAAAACACGTGCAACACATAGCTCACAAAGGCCAGTGTGCTGAACAGTCACAGCCCTTAAGGCTAAACAACACACCTGATACACTTGTAATAGGTGACTATCTTCAGGCACACTGACGTCCCGCTCACCAGGCTGAACAAGGAGAAGGTCATGGTGAGCTGCCTGTCGGGCGCTAGGATCCGCCACATAACACAAGCACTCAGGTCACTCCAAGGCAAGTACAAATATGACTCAGTCATTGTCCATGCTGGTGTGAATGACCTGAGACGTACCTCCCTGGACTACATGAAAAGAGACATAGAGGAGCTCTCTGAGCATGTAGCCCAGGCCGGTATGACCCTGACCTAGAGTAGCATCTTACCTTCACCAAGAATGATGCCACAATATGAAGACAAGATGATCAATTTCAACAATTGGCTTAAGTATTGGTGTCATTCAAAGGGGATCCAATGCCTGTCAGCCTGGGATGACATGCTCGACAAGCCACGATGCTTCGCTAGGGACGGCTTGCACCCATCACCCCTGGGCTTTCAGATATTGGCAAAGGCTCTTGCTACCCCCATAGTGCCTTTTTTAGGCAAGGCTCAAAAGACAAACCCACCTCCATAGGTATCACAATGGATAAGAAACTAAGAGTAATGCTACTCAACGCCAGAACTCTAAACCTCAAGATGCATGCACTCAAAACTCTCCTTAGCATGGAGAACATTGATATCTGTGCAGTAACAGAAACCTGGTTCATGGCTCCCAGGAGCACCCCAGCACTACCGGGTTATACCTCATACCATGCTTTTTGGCCCCAAAACTTGGACCGAACCATAAAAGGAGGGGGGGTATCAATATTCGTCAAAGATACCCACACCTCCAGGTTGATGGCACAGCACGAAGCATCAGAGACTATCCATGTGCAACTAACAGTGGGTAAAACTGCCTTCCAGTTTATAGCCTGCTACAGCCCACCCTCCCAAACCCAGGAACTCCACTCGGCCTTCCTGAGAACACTGGAAAATATGAAGGTCTCTCCAAACACCATTATATTGGGCGACTTCAACTACCCAAACATAGACTGGAAGCATTACTCTAGTTCCAACACCCTAGCCCAAAGGTTCCTAGAATTTATAAACTCAAATGCTATGGAACAACTTGTTACCACTCCCACAAGAGGGGAAAACATACTGGACCTGATCATCACCAACATGGGGACTCTATGCTCCAGACCAGAAGTGTATCCCTCACTGGTAAGATCAGACCATAAACTAATCTCACTGGATATTCACATCCCGACCCCACCCCCTGCCCAGAAAACCACAGTGAAAAACTTCTCTAAAGCAAATTCACACTCCTCAAAACTGAGGAGAAATCCTTCAAAGTCCCCGGGCCTGTGGAAAATACGGCCCAGACCGCAGAATTATTTATAAATGCATTCTATGGACACCTTCAGGAATGCATGGATCATGCAATCCCAAATAAAACCAAGACCCAATCCTCCAAAGGCAGATGTCATGTCTGGTGGACCCAGCCATAAACAAACTATACAATAGAAAGAGAAAGCTACTACATGATAGAGCAAAATCCCAAAAAGGGAAGGCATCTCTGATCAGTATTAGCAAAAAACTACGGGCACTCATAAAATCGTCTAAGGCCAGCTTTGAGAGAAAAATTGCACAGGACACTAAGGATAATCACAAGGCTTTCTTTAGTTATGTTAGGAACCTGGGTGGGAATTCCCAGATATGCTCAGAATTAGTCCAAAATGACAAAAAATACACCAAATCCACAGACATTGCCAACATCCTAGCTGACAGGTTCAGCGCAAACCCCCCCCACCAAAAGGGCAAATATCTATCCCAGCAGAGTGCTGCCCCCCCCCCCCGACATCTCAGATGCTCAGGTAAGAGCCGCCCTCTCCAAAGCAAAAAACACAGCATCAATGGGACCAGGCTGCATCCTACATGAACTCCAAGAAGAGCTAAACCCAAACATAAAACTACTGTTCAATCTCAGCCTTACTACAGGATATGTACCCAAAGAGTGGCGTAAGCAACGGTGGTCCCTCTCCACAAAGGTGGTGCCTCAACGGATCCTGGAAACTATCGCCCCATAAGCCTGACTAGCTTGGTCTGCAAAACTATGGAAAGGATCATCATGGACCTTATAAATAAAGATATTGGGGACCTACAGACACTGGATCCTCCCCAGTTCGGCTTTGTTAAGGGCAGATCATGCCTCTTAAACCTAGTCGATTTCTTTGAAACAGTCACCAAGGCCATTGACGAGGGGAAGGTGGTCCACACAGCCTACCTGGACCTCGCAAAAGCCTTCGATACAATACCCCACTTGGGCATTATAGATTAGCTCACCAGCTTAAATATAAACCCCAATGTCACTAGATGGGTTGCAAACTGGCTCAAGGACAGAACCCACATGGTTAGAATTGCTGGAGCCATGTCAGACTCCAAACCAGTTACAAGTGGCGTCCCACAAGGCTCAGTCCTGGGACCTCTCTTGTTCGGTATATATTTCTCAGAGGTACAGGCCAACACGGAAGGACTGTGGCTGACCAAGTTCGCAGATGACTGTAAACTGGGTACCATAATCGACTCTCCAGCCGACACAAGCATCCTCCAAAAGGGCCTCATAGAAACAGACAACTGGTGCCAGAGCCATGGCCTCAAGCTAAATGCCAAAAAGTGTATAGTCATCCCCTTTGGCAAAAACAAAGTGCCCACAAATTACCACATAAGTGGTAATCCATTAAGTACGGAATAAGTAATTAGGGACCTAGGGACCCAAGTTGATAGCAATCTCTCATTTGACAACCACATGGCCAAAGTGGTTAGAAAAACATTTTATATAGCCCACCTAATCATGAAGGGATTCACATCTAGATCAGGGGAGGTCATCATGCCTCTTTACTCATCCCTCATCAGGCCCATAATTGAGTACAATGCCCCTTTTGGGATGTACCTTACCAGACACCTGCAGCAACTGGAAAGACCCCAAAAGTACCTCACCAAGAGGATCAAAGGGCTCAAACAGATGCCATATGCTGCCCGGTTAAAGAAACTCCAGCTCTACTCAGTGGCATACCACCTGCTCAGAGGCAATCTGTGCCTGACGTATAAAGCCATGTCTAACCCGGAATTAATGGGCATGCTGCACCTCAGAAAATCCAAATCCCATCAAGCTACGTGCTCGAGAGACTTGAACCTCAGCACTGAAATAAATAGGACATGCTGGAGGGACAGATTCATAACCCAAGGCTCCCTTCACTCTGGAATAAAATCCCAGTCCAGGTTAGGCAGAGTCCCACATTGACTCTCTTCAAGAGCAATCTTGATGAGTGGATGGGGGATCGTAGGTTTACCCCGGGTATCACTTCTGTGTCACTGTTAGACAGGCACAGTATACTAACCTAAAAAAGGGCATAGCAAAATTAATTTAAAATGGGTGGCGAAAGCCAAACACACTCTGGCTAGGCTTATAAATGCCCTAGGGCAGATAGCCTAGTATGAACCTATGAACCTATAAGACCCTAATTTATCCCTGCACAGGACAGCATTGTTGGTGGGGATGAATAACCTACCAAGCATCTCTATTCACAACTGTCCTCTTCTGCATCATGTTCTGTCTCACTTCCCCAGGTCTTCAAGATAACATGACTTTTTAGTAGTGTACACATACTAGCCAACCTGGTAGAAAGGTAATTAAGGTAGCATTCTCAATACTTGGATACATATGGAACATTGATGAATGGTGTGGCAGAGCAATTTTGTATGTATATTCTTTAACTCTATGTTACACCATGAGTTGGGGATGAGGATTTCATGACTGTTAACCATCTCTTATTAGAAATGGAAAGTGAGATAGTGGTACCTTTGGACAACAAGCATTCCAGTCTGCATTTAGAAGATGGAAGAATGAACCTGGATGATTTGAATTATAGCTACTAATTGGGAGGAGGTAACCTAGGCATATCCAGACCTATTAACAGATGTGGGATACTAAGCAACATGATTTCTTTTATTTACACAGGATACGTATACTGTATCTGCACCCCTAAGCAACAGCAGCCTCATCGCACATTTCATTTGGCAGGGTGCCTAAAAATGTATTGCTCACTTCACAGCAGTTATATATATAGGCAGCACTATGATTTGGTCCATGGATTATCTTCATCTTGAAGTACTATCTGTGTTACATAATTTTATTTATTTTCACAATTCCCACAGCTAATCTTTAAATTTATGTAGGATTAGTTATGCGACAAAATATGATATTTCTGACAGCTCTCTCAAAATGAACAAAGTTGTGTCAACATTCCTAGATCATCTTTCATGTTACAACCTTTTTTTGAAAATCATTGTATATTTTCCACTCCTGTAATTTTTTGCAGTTTATCCTCAGCCACACCTTATCTGCTTTTTATTATTTGTGTGTGATTATTCCAGAACAAAGATATTAAGAGTCGCAATCATGTTTCTACTAAATTGTCAGTAATGAATCATATTACTGGAAGCATATTGATCCTTTCCTGTGTTACATCCCTCAAGAAATGTTTTGACTTTTTATAAACTGTATAAACTCTGAGTATTATCCAAACCACTTATTTTCAGCACTTTGTGGAGAAGGAAACCTACAGAAAGCATTACTAGTACTAGAGGAAACTCGCACCTTCCACCCATTATAATACTGTAATCTTAACAAGAAATGTGTAATGCATCTGTACTTATAGACTGCATAAAAATAGGTAGTTAGAATATAATAGATCGAAAATGACCTAAGAAGCTGAGTGCACGTATGTTATTAATACCATGACATAGTGACGATCTTGTAACTGCCTTAGTATTAAACCGAATTAAACACATTCTAAGGATTCAACGAGAAGCTCATCATCTGTGCTAATTAGTCACCACAGTTTGGGCAATTAGTGTACCAGAAATATTCCCCAATTCAGGGACATGGTAAAGCCACCCAGATAAATATCTCATAAATGCCTCATTACCCTCACTTTCAAAGGAATGAATGGGTGCATTCAGTCATGTCTATTTATTAATCATGAAAAATTCTGTTATTTGGTTTGGACCATGAACTGGTCATGCAAAATTGCAGTCAATGTTTATGAATCCCAATTTGTGCATCTTATCTTTACTGACTCGTACAAGACTTCATCAGAATCTGAACTGCAATTGCAGTACTCACATTTATACAAAACAAGCAGTAATTAGTTCATTTAATACATCACAACAAACGTATACATTACTTACACAGCTGAAGCTAAACAAAACAATTTAAAAAATGTTAAATAAGTACAAAGGCACACACAAAAAATAACTTGCATAAATACATACAAACATGCTTGTAACTTAGTAGATTATGATTTTAAATGGCTCAGAATTGCCATCTTTAACACCTGTGGATTGTCAACACCCAATCTCACTTGCCATTGAAACTTGCATTTCCCTAGTTGGGTTTCCCATAAATCTTGTTTAAGTTATATGTCCATAGATATAATCTATCAGTTGATCGTGTCACTTGCCTATGTATAAATGTTGGTGCTGCAGTTCTAATTCATTAATTCTTATGAAGTCTTGAATGACAAAAGCACTTAATGTGAAGTACTGAATAAATGGTGGCAGATATTATCGTGGTTCCATTTCACACATCATAAGTGTTTACTAGGCTAACTACCACAAGGGCCTTTTTAAGCCTAGCCATGCATCCCAAATCACTGATATGTTCTGGTACCCTTGATAACTGTAAGCATGGGCCCGGGAGATGGACCATTTACAGGTTAACTGTTTGCAATAGAGACATAGGTGCCAAACCAGGAATGAATTTTTGGTGTCCCATCCAATTGTTCAATTTGCACTTGAATTGGGTTAGGGAGGAACTCAGCTTCACATGGATAGGGAACCTGTTACATAGATCGGGGTGGTCTCTGGGATACATACCTATCTCTCCAGCAGGTCCTATGAATATCAAAGGCAAGGTTTAAGCCTTAAGAACAGGTAAATTCTGGTACTATTTGTTTTGTGGATATTCAGAAGGTCCATCAGAGTGGGGTCTGCAATGCCCTGTAAGCCAGGCATAGATCTTTCCTCAAATGCCTGTAGGAGACAGAATACAGTGATAGGGTCTTGAGGCAGTGAGCATAGGACACATTACTTATGCCCTGTATTCTTTCAGTGATGAACCTCTGTGGACATTCCAGTTGCTGAATATGCATGGTTAGGTAGATATCAAAGGGGGCATCGTTTTCAATGACAGGTCGGATGAATGCCGAAGTCATGGAAACCTAAGTAAATTGCGTTTCTTCTACCTGTAGATCATAGCGTAACTGCGTAACACAGAAACTAGGCATTTCATCACTGTTTTGTAAATACTGTTTGCTGAATCTGAGGTGCTATTAAGTAGTTCCTGATGGGTGAAAAATTATGTGAAAAAGAGGTACACCTCATTTTATTTGTATATTTCCTTTGGTAATATAAATCTATAATCTTGGGGAGTACAACAACTTCATATATAATTCATAAAAATAAAAGCTACTCGCACTGAATAGTGATAACATTTGGTAAATTAAGTAAACACATATTTGAACATTGTAACTTAAATCCAATAGAGTTCATTTTATTGAAGTATATGTGGGGGTTAAAGAACAGGATGTTTTCTTGTAGGATGTACTGGGTTAGTCGGGCTCAAATAATGATCACGTATTATTTTCATTTATGATTAGATGGTGCTGCATGTATTACTTTGAAGGTTAACTGTTAAGTTCTAGTTAAAAGTCGGCGGTATTCCTCACAAACTAAAGCTAAAGGCAAGTGTCAGAGGCCTAAAAGGCTGCTTATATGCCTTTAACGTTGAAAGCTCAGAGAGCTGGGAGTTCCATTCTGTCACCAGATGCTTTAATTAATATTCCAGTACTCTAACTGGCAATCCAGTGTAGGTGGGGAGTTTTTAACCTTGGATGAAATTTTAAACTCAAGGTCACATCTGCCTGGCTTGGGTGTAGCTTAGGTGAGTTTCTTGTGCAACTTATAAACAAAGGTATATCATCTTGGTCCAAGGAGGTCATTATTCCACTGTATTGAGCATTCATCAGACTTATCATTGAGTACAGTGCCCCCTCTGGTGTCTACCTAGTCAGGCACGCCCAACAGCCACAAAGGTTCCTCACTAAAAGAGGCAAGGGTATGGCTAACATGTCCTATGCAGACTGTCATAAAGCTCTATCCTTATATTTTGCCCCCTACAGGCTGCTTAGGGGAGAACTATACCTGGTATTGTCAGACCCCACCCAGATAGACCTGTATATCTGAAAAACAAACAGCAACCTTTCTTAAACCTTGCCTGTAATATAAATAGGACCTGCTGGAGAGACATGAATGCATCCCAGAGACTACCTCTTCTCAGGAACAGGCTCCCCAACCAGGTGAAGCAGAGTTCCTCCCCAACTCAATGTAAGTGCTACTTGGACAACTGGATGGGGAACAGGCAATTCAACCCTGGTTTCACACCTATGTCTCTAATCGATAAAGGTAGTCTGTAAATGGTTCATCTCCCAGGCCCCTGCTCACACTTAAAGGTACCAGAAGTGATTTGGGATGCATGGCTAGGCTTAAAAAGACCTTTGTGATCATTGGCCTAGTACATACCTATGAAGCCATGAACTGAAATGAATGAGAGAGACCCCAGAGCAGTTTTCAAAAACAGTACATGTTCTTTAAAGTGTACTTCCT